>NW_026068067.1:595274-761867 GCF_014885135.2 Alexandromys fortis | reverse complement strand
GCATGGCTAGCTTATGCCCAGAAATAATTACACGGAAACTGTATTCTTTCAAACACTGCCTGGCCCGGCTAGTTCCAGTTTCTTATTGGCTAGCTCTTACATATTGTTCTAACCCATTTCTAATATTCTGTGTAGCCCACGAGCTGGCTTACCAGGGAGGATCTTAACCTGCGTCTGTCTGGAGCGGGAGCATCATGGCGACTCTTCCTCTAACCTTCTTTCTCCCAGAATTCTCCTCTGTCTACTCCGCCTACCTAATTTTCTGTCCTATGAGGGCCGAGGCAGTTTCTTTATTATTACAAGACCCACCTCCATCAGGGTGAAAATTTAAAAACACAAAAACACAGACAGAGGGGGCCACAGGGACAACCTTGAAGCAAGAATGCCAAGAATGCCCACTTTGTTGTGCTCTGGAGCAGCTTCTACAGGGCTCTGGCCACGCCCCAGCTCTCAGGATCTTTCAGCTGCAGACTCACCAGAACCCACTCCCTGCCATCAGGGTCTCTTGCTCAGATCAGCTGCAGGCTGCTCAGAGCCAAGGAAAACAAGTTGTTTATGGGAAATTCAGGGTCTGGTGGTCCCCCAGTCACCAACAAATTACCACATTCAAATTTAGAACCTTTCTTCACCCTGAAACTCTAAGCAAAATCAGCTACACTCCATTTTTCCTGAAGTGCTTTAAGCAACCTGTAGTCCACTTTATGCCTCTATAGATTGCTTATACATCATATACCAAAGATTTATTTATTTGTTAGGCATACAGTATTCTGCCTGCATGTATGCCCGTAGGCTATAAGAGGGCACCAGATCTCATTACAGGTGGTTGTGAGCCACTGTGTGATTGTTGGGAATTGAACCCAGGACCTCTGGAAGAACAACCAGTGCTCTTAACTGCTGAGCGATCTTTCTGGATCCCATATTTCAAATATAAATGCAATCATATAAGATAAGATGTTGGAGAGACTTTTGTTTCTTTGATTCAAGATATATTACCAAATGCATTCCTGAGTTAAGGAGCCAAGAGGGAGGGAGGGAAGGAAGGATAGACTTGTATCTACTTGAGATCAGTATGTTCAGACTTGTGTGTACATAGGTAGTATTTGTGGAAATGGCTCATATAAATTTTTATTTATCTCTTTGGAGAAATAAGGTCTCACTGTTATTCACAGTAGCTACAGCTCACTGCGTAGCTGAACTTATCCTTCCAAATGGTAAAATTTCAGGTGTTTCCAATCACACGTGTTTGCTCGCTTGATTATTGACGCTAAGTCCTACAACAGCCTAGCTACAAGGAATGCTCAGGATTCAAGTGGTGAAGCTCATTCCAAGTCTGAAAGTGTGGTTCTCATCTAGAGGCTAAAGGACCAAAATCTGGGATTAGAACCCCAAAACTTGAGAACCTAGAGTTTACCATTGAAGCCATAAGAAGAATATACTGGCTCTGGCAAAGAAAGCAACCTTCCTCTGCCTTTTTGTTCCACATCCAGAGACAGTGTTTTACTAGCTACTCGGGAGTTCTTGTGTCTAGTCAAGTTGACATTGAAAATTAATTATCACTCAAGATGTGTTCATATTGGAGACTTCATTTTCCTTTTTTATATGGGATGTTCATATATTCTATTACGAGTCTTTTATCGTTAAATTAGGAAGCACTGATTTGTTTAGATCAAACAAAGCATGCATTTAATACACTAAGGGCTTTAAATTATAAAGCATACCAGTGAGTACAGGTAACACACTCCTTCACTTCTGTTTAGAATGAGATGTTTTCAAGATGCGCTCCTCGTTGTTCATAGTGTCTCGATGGAGGTGATGTCTTGTTTTTCAGTAGCTTTTTCATTACAGATGGATGGCATCATATTCGTTCCTCTGGGGCAAAATTGTTCCAAAAATAAGATCTTTAGACTCAGAATTTGGAAACTGAAGGAAACAATGTTACAGAAGCCATGCTAAGATTTCTTCTCACGGCCTTCTCAGATCCCGTCATGTGATCACCAGCACAGTGAATTTGGAATTTTAGCACATCACATAAAATGCCGGTTTTCTTGTTCTATATTGGGTTCATATCTTTTATTTAGTGATAGGGAAGAAATTATTTGTATCTGGCACTATTGGCAAAAATTACAGCATATGTATTAATTTCATATCATAATATTTTCATTCTCCCTTTAACTTTTAACTGTTGCTGTTTGTTTTCAGATCAACGCAGTGTCACTGTTTCTCCTCTACCTGGTGGAGATGATTTCTTCAGGGCTCCAGATAATCTATAACACAGACGAGGTATGATCGCCCACATGTTCTGTTATCTGATTTTTCCCTTTCTTAACAATTTACTTTTAATTTGATTAAAAATAAACTTTTTAGTGAGGGTGTGGTGGCGCATGTCTTTAATTCCAGCACTTAGAAGGCAGAGGCATGTGGATCTCTGTGACTTTGAGGCCAGCTTTGTCTATAGAGTGAGTTCCAGGACAGCTGAGACTACATAGAGAAACCCTGTCTCAAGAAACCACACACAAAAAAGCACTTTTAAATTTTATATAGTAGATACTAGATTTTGGATTAAATCTAAATTATCTTTTTACCAAAATTCCTCTTGTGTTAATTTTTTAGTGTATGAAATAAGTTTCAATATAACATTTATATACACTCATACAATAGGTAGATATTGTCGTACCTCCCTCATATTGCCTCGACCCTTATCCTCCCAGCTTCCTCTTTTGTTCTTCCTATTAGTCTGTATGTCTTCTCTTTCTTCCTTTCGACTTCCTCCCTTTCCATAGCCCATCTTAACACGCATGTGCATACACACACAAAACCAGTTTCCACATATGTCTTAGTTACGACCATGTAAAAAAAGACCATGACCAAAAACTAAATGGGGAAGGAGTTTATTTAACTTACACTTTCATAGTTCATCATCAAAGGAAGTCAGGACAGGAATTCAAACAGGGCAAGAACCTGGAGGCAGGGGCTGATGCAGATGCCATGGAATGGTGATGCTTACTGGCATGCTTCATATGGCTTGCTCAGCCTGCCACCTGTCCAGGGATGACTCCACCCACAATGGACTGCAATGTTAGTTCTTTTAATTCATGATCTTTCCATTTCTCAGTGTCTTCGTCAGTTTCTTTCATCAGTGTCTTAAAGGTTTTCACTGTAGAAATTGTTCAGATCATTGGCTGGGTTTGTTCACTTATTTATAGGGTATCATGAATGGATTGTTAATTTCTTTTTCAGTATGTTTATCATTGATCAATTTACTGATTTCTTTTTGTGTTAACTTACAACTTATCACTTTGGTGAAAGTACTTACCTGTTCTAAGATTTTTTAGTAGCACTTTTAATGTTTTATATAGGATTATGTTATGCAGATGTGGAAAGTCTGACTTCTTTTCTGTTTGCATCTCCTAGTCCCCCTTCTCTTGCATTATTGTTCTAGCTAAGTCCTCAAGCACTACGCTGGATAGACTAGAGACTGGACATCTTTACGTTATTCCTCATCTTAGTGGAAATGCCTTGAGTTGTCTCCATTTATTCTGATGTTAGCTATAGGTTTGTCGTACACAGCCTTTACTAGTTTGCAGTATCCCTCCTCCACCTCTACCCTTTCAACTTTTTTTAATCATGAAGGAGTTTTGAATTTTGTAAATGATCTTTTCTGTGTGTATTGAGTGGATTATGTAATTTCTGTCTTTAGATCAATCCATTTATATGTTGAGTTATATTTATTTATTGACTTATGTTGAACCAAGCCTGTCTTGTCAGCTTGGTTATGATGAATGATTATTGTGATATGATTTTGAATTTGATTTCTAAATATTTTATTGAGAATTTTTGCATCAATGTTCAGCAGGGAAATATGCCTGTAATTTTCTTTTTATTATGTCTGCCTTTTGTTTTAATATTAGCTTTGTAAAACAGAGCTTGGAGTGATTACTACCTTTTCTATTTTGTGAAATAATTATATAGTGTTTGTGTTAGTTCTCCTTTGACAGGCTGGTAGAACTCTACAGTGAATCTGTCTCCTTCTGGGTGGGTTTTTTCTTTTCCTTGCGGGGAGGAATGACACTTTTTATTACTTCAGTTCTGTTGTTGGTTATAGATTTTAAAAATTTTTCATCTTTGTCTTATTTTGATTGTCATAGATATCAAAACCTCCATTTGCTTTTGTTTTCTCTAGTTTAGTAAAATACAAATTTTTAAGTTATGTCATTTTTAAAATCTCGGTGTTATCTCTAGTAATAGCTCCATCTTACCTTTTATTTTACTGATTTGGGTCTTCACCCCCACCCCCACACCAGTAGCTAATTTGGCTACAAACTCATTAATCTTTTCAAGTAACCAGCTCTTCATTTCATTGATTCTCTGTATTTTTTGTTTGTTTGTTTCTATTTCATTTATTTCTGCTCTGCTCTTAATTTTTTCTCCCTGTCTACTGCTTTTAGGGTTGGCTTGGTTCTCTTTCTTCTAAAACCTTCAAAAGGATCAGTGCATTATTTGTTTTAGTTTTTTCTGACTTCTGATGTGACAGATTTATGCTTTAGCAGCAGGTACTTTATTTAAGACATAGTAACAGAAAGTCAGTACTTTCAATTTATGAATGGATGAGTGGTGGAAGAGAGAAAGAGTTAACAATTGCCCCACAGTTGTGAACCTGCATAGCTGATGAGTATTGCTAACTGATGTATAGAGAGTGTAGGAGAAGAGTTACGTGTAACAGTTGGTATCTTTGCAAATACTAAACTCGGGATAGCTTTGGAACTTTTAAGGAAAGGGCTTCAGAGCCTCATCAGAAGTCTAGGGGAGATGGCTTGACTGGCAATGGGAATTCTGGTGTCAATTGCACAGGACATTTAAATCATGGAACTACATGTATCTGAAGCCTAAGGAAGAGGGCTGAGTCCTCATCACGTCAGTAAGACAAATAATGAGTATCTAGCAAATGATGTTAAAGGTGAAAAGTTAGTGAAAGAGAACAAACTGTAAGCGAATGGAAGCAAGTAATTTAAAATGCAGGAATAACTCTGTTGTATCACAAGATCAATGATAGGGATGGAAATTTTACCATTATTTTAGCGCCCTTTTTCTTGATGGATAGCCATAGTGGGGGACTCATCTTATGTGAGAATACTTTTAGAGTGAAGGGGGGCACTATTTGCAATTATTTGAGGAATACAGATATAAATCAAAATTGTCCATCACTGAGGTCATCCTTGAAATTTCTGGGAAGGATTTCAGTAGGATCAATGTCTGTGGGGAGGAGGAAAAAGGAGGAGCAACAGTATTTCTGAAAAGGACCACAGAAATGTGATAGTAGAGGGTTGGGGATATCGCTCAGTGATGTCAGTGTTTGTTCAGCTTCCTTGAGACCCTAAGCCTGACCCTCAACATTCCCTACTGACACACATGGAAGAACTGAGGAACTCCAATGGAGAATCTTCTGATGGGAGAATTGTATTTAGAGGATAAACTAATGCAAAAGACTCAGTGTAGATGTAAAAATTTGGAACTGAATAAATTTACTCCTTGGGAACTGAATGAACAAAGTTCTTGAATATCCGGGGTAGGATTGGGAATTTATGCCACAAACCATTTATCCCAAATGAATGGTTTATTAACTAGAGTCACTCATTTTATTATATTCTTTTGAAATTTATTTCAAATGAATTATCACATCTTCTTTGAGTCAATCGATAAGTCATTATTAGAAATTTTACTTCTATGTGCCATGGTAATAAATTAATAGCACTGTATGGGAAGCCTTGAAGACAAACTCTTATTTCAAGTGCTTGTCTATGAGAACTCAGAGGACTCAACATATTCAGTTATAGCTGTGGTTAACAGTGACGGAATAGAAGGGAGACCAGGAAGAGGATGGGTGTGTGGAACAAAAACTAGAGAAATTGGCATGCAAGCTTGCAAGCATCTTTTATAGTCATATGGGGCATAATTGCTTCCTCTAGCATCTACCATGCAAACACATTGGGAAGTTATCTACCAAGTTGACTTTTAAAAGATCTGTTGCTGAGGTTTTATTTGAGACTGATCATACACACATCCTATGCTTAATTATGTGCTAATTTCAAAGTCCCTGAAGGAAACAAGTTGTTTATCTTAACACCTATTTATGCAAAAATATTGTTTGCATAAGCAGTTTAGGAACATTAAACACAACTGTGGCTTTAATAAATTACGCCTTAGTCCTCTTTGTAAAAGAATATCATACATTAGTCATCTTAATTACAAGGTTTTTGTAGCTTATATACATAGATAATAAAACATTTTAGCATTTTTTTGAGCTTTTGAAATAGACCAATCAGCAAATAGAAGGTTCCCTAATAAGAGTCAGCATTATCACATTTTGTCTGTTCTAATCCCAAAGGCAAAATTATATGATAGCCCCTTAAGAGTGAGAACTCTGGGAACTTAAGAGTGCAACAGTGCTCTTTAGTCCTCAGTATCCAGTGAGCAATGCTGCCCTTTTCCTCTGGCACTATGCCATTTGTTTACATTTCTTCAGGAATTTAATACATCTGGCTTATCTTAACATCTTAAAGTCTTCAAAGGTTTTATTTATTTAACTATAAAGATCCTATCTTGCTAAATTTTATACACATGAAAATTAATAGCCTGAAATTTGTGGCTAGAGAGATGGCTCAGTGGTAAAGACAACTTGTTGCTCTTGCAGAGGACCAGGCCCTCTTCCGAGCACCTGCATGGTGACTCATGGTTACTGTGACACCAGCGCCAGGGGATCTGGCCTTCACAGCTGCTTCATACACATGGTGGCACACATGCAAGCAAGCAAAAATGCTTAAACATAAAATAAAATCTTTAAAAATTCATCAGCCATGTCTCTTTTTTTCTGACCAGTACCAATATTAAGTCACAACTTATGACTCATATTCAGAGTGCAAACTTCCAAATATAAGTGAAGGTCCATTACCCTCATTCCAACTCCTGCCTTTTGTGTTAGAGTTGCGGGGGTTCACATTTCTCTTCCACTCTCAAGCCTCGACTGTTTAGTGTGCACTTCTCCAGAACATTCCTTATCATTTTACACTCATAAGTTCTCTAATGGCTTCCCCCTCTTGGTTCTTGAACCCAGTCATTTGTGGCATCTCTGACTTTTCATGCCTGGTCTTTCTTACGGCTTTTCAAGGCTTTTGCAGTTTGGTTTCATTGAGACAGAGTCTCAGCAGTGGCCTGGATCTGCATTTTAAATAAAGAAAATGAACAATCTGACTAATATATTCAACCATCGCAGGGGATCAGGTCCTCTTCTTACACATGTGCTGGTGCTGATGTCTGTGTTTGTGGTGCTGCTCCTATCTTTCCCGAGTCTTCCCTTTATTCTCTGTGTTCTGTGCTGTTTGTCCTCTGTGACCACTAGTGGGTTTGCTTTGCTAATTTATGCTTACTTAATGACTGAACATGTGCTTAAGTGATTTGTCTGCGTTTGGGGGAATCCGGGTTTGGGAGTCACACCTCCCCACCGTTATCCTTGGCAGCCTGACGAGATCTACAGCTTTAGTGACTTTAACTCAGGTCAAATTCAGGAATAGCCCATTTCTGAAGCAGAATTGGAGATTCTATTGAGCATTAGAACTAGGAGAGAAGCGGAGTGGGCTCTCAGAAGAAAGGAAGGCATATGTAAAAGTGGGCAAGGTCTCCTCAAGTGAGATTTGTAGCTAGTGTTTTTTCAGTAGCTATATGTGGAATCTTGGTGGAGTTTGAAGTTATTGTTTTATCACTGGGTGATTGTTGAAATAGGAGCGGCGGGGCTGCGTCCCCAACACCCCGGCCGCTTGGCTAGCTCATGCCCGAAATAACAACACACAAACTGTATTCATTTAAGAACTGCTTGGCCCATGAACTCTAGCCCTTACAGGCTAATTCTCGCACCTGGACTAGCCCATGTCTAATAATGTGTGTAAGCACCCCAAGGTGCACTTACCGGGAAGATTCTAGCCTATGTCCATCTTCATCGCATGTGCCTTAGAGAGCAGAGCTATCGCGTCTACCCGGGAGAGCTGAGCATGGCGTCTCTGCCCCAGAGCAGAGCAGAGTCTGACCTCACTTCCTCTTCCGCCCAGCATCCTATTCTGTTTATTCCTCCCACCAATGCTTTAACCTATGAGGCCAAGCAGTGTGTTTATTACTTAACCAATGAAATCAACAGATTGATATATGACACTCCCACATCAGGTGATTCCTAAAGGGGCACTTTGGAGGATTGAAATTGGTAAGGAAAAAGTCTGTATCACGGGGATCCTGGAAGGTGGGATGTCTGTAACATCCACAGTTTTGTTAGAATTCTTAGGCAATGTCTGGGAAAAGGAGTGAGGCTCTACCCAAGGTCATATACATTCAGACTTTAGGCCTTATGTCATTGCTACTTTAATCTAAAATGGCTACATAAGAAATGAATAGTAGCCTGGGGTTTAATTATTGTATACTTATGGGGGACAGAATGTGTGTACCATGGTACACCCATAGAGGTCAAAGGACAGCTTATAGGATTTGGTTCTTTCCTAACACCATGTGAGATTCAGGGATCGAAGTAAGGTTTCCAGGCTTGGCAGCAAGCACCTTTACTTGCTGGGCCATCTTGCTGTCCTCCAGATGTTAACTGTGCTGGAATTCTCTCTGGATGACAGGCTCCTTCCCTCCTGTCACCATAATTTCCCTGTATTCCTACCCATCCATCTCCTACTCATCCATCTCCTCTACTGGTCCATCTCCTATCCATCCCCTACCTACGCATCCCCTACCTGTCTGCCTCCTACTTCTCTATCTCCTAGCCTTCTGTCTCCTAATCTTTGGAGACGTCATCCTCTCTGCTTGTGTTTCGGGGCACAGTTTGGAAGCTCTCAGAGTAAGCACGTGATTCTTTCTATAGGTTTCACTAAGTGCTTTACAGGCTGGCTAATACGGTGCCATGTGTCAGAACTGCAGACCATTGTCTACTGTTCAGGGTGTTTGTGTCAGCCCTTTGCTGGAACTCTAGCTTCCTATGATGGTACACATATGTATTAATGCTGCTATTAGTGATCTTCTGCTGAATATTTATTCATATTTTTGGTGGGATACTTAAATTTTTAAAACTAAGCTCTTATCTTGAAGTTGCTGTCATTTCATTGATTTCATGATGAGGCAATGAACTTATGATTAGTCCAAATCAGTATCTTTGATTTTCATAAAATGAATTCAGACTTTAAAATAATTACTTTTATAACTTTTGTTGGATATATGGTACTTTTATCATGTTTTTAAAAGCCTGTTTGTAATTTACATTTCAACCTAGCTCTTAAATTATAATCATGAAATACTAGGTTAACTCATCTTTTTCGTATGATTTCAGTGTCTTAAATAAACAAGTACTTATTTTTCTCATATAGTAAGATGACTGAGGATAGCTGGCAGCTTGATTTGTTTTTTATCCCAAGTTGCTTTTCAAAAAAGTGACAAGAAGCTGAAAGGTTAATTAAAGCAGAAGAGGGATATTAGCTTCTTCCCATCAAGTGTAGTCGTTCTTTTCAGAAATATCAAAAGTCCCCAGTACTCTGCTGTTCTTGGCAAGGGTGTTTGGAGCGGCCATTAGATGAACAAGGAAGCTGAGAAGCTTTCTCTGTAGAGAGAAACCGTGAACCACATAGGTAATTTACAATTTACTGGTAACAACATGAAAATGACAGATAAAATCACTTTGAAAATTTGTTGATAAATATGGAGCCTATTGTGATAGTGTAGTGTATAATGAATTTAAAAGATTAAAGAGACATTTCCTATTTCTTTATTTGAGGCTCTTTAAAATCTGCTTTGTAATTGGTGCTGGAAACCGATTCTGGCTACACGTCAAGTGCGAGGAGTGCACATAGAGTCTGTGCACTGGTCACAGCTGCTGCCTCGATTTACTGTCATTTACACATTATCTGCTGTTCCTGATGCAATATGCAGAATCTGGAAATTGCTTCACGTAGTTTTGTTTTTCTTCATTTCTCTTCTGCCATAAGTCCTAATGCAAGTGTGGCCTTATTGGAGGAGGTGTGTCACTGGGGTGGGTTTTTGAAAAGCCCATGCCAAGCCCAGTCTGGTTTTATCTCTCTGTCTCTGTCTCAGTCTCTCTCTCTCTGCAACTTGTGAATTAGATGTAAGCTCTTAGCTATTGCCCCAGTGCCCTGCCTGCCTGCCCCATGCTCCCAGCCTTATTGACAATGGACTAAACCTCTAAAACTGTAAGCCCATCCCAATCCCATGCTTTATTTTATAAGCTGTCTTAGTCATGTTGTCTCTTCACAGTAATAAAGGAGCAGTAACTAAGACATAATTTAAAGAAGGAAAACTGGAAATTGGGAAGTACTGTGGAATGACAATAAAATGATGTTTTAATATTTATGGACAGTGTTGTCAGGGTCAATTCCTGCTACTCAGGAAGTTGCAGCAGGATTGTGAGCTCAAAGCTTACCTGGATTCTGGCGTGAGTTCAAGGCCAACCTGGACAATATATTGAGACCATGTCAAAAACAAAAAGTAAGAGACTGGGAATAGATATACTTCATGATAGAGTACTCCCATGGCATGCTCAAGCTCCTTGGCTCATTTGCCTAGTACTGGAAAAAAGGAAGCCTTAGGAAACACAAAGGATGTAGAAGGAAGAAAGCACTGAAGATTACAAATAGGAATATGTTTCAAAATTACAATTCCCAGCAAAAACCAACTTTAAAACTAGACCAATAGTAACAGCTAGTATAGAGATGTCAAATTGTAGACTAACCATGAATGTGTTCTCTCTTGCCATTCCTCTCATGCTCCTTTGATCATTAACTATTCTTTAATTCTCATTGGAGCTCGGCCAGTGGCAGTTGTTCTACATAAAGAACAATGAAAACAAAGACCCTGCCTTTTGAAATTCATATCTTAGTTGGGGAAGTTAGCAAAAAGCCCACTTTCTAAATAAGACAAATTCAGTGCCCCCAGCTCAAACAGCACAGTGTGATAGAGAACGAAAAATGCATTGCTTTGATTGGATAGAAAAGTGAAGGTCGTGAATTATGTTCAAACCAACGCCAAGTGACAGTAAGAAGAGGAGGAGACGCTGGGGTTGGCAGTGAATCAAGTATCGACGAAAGCTGTGCTCGGCTGCAAATTAAACAACAGCCCCGCTAGTTAGTAGCAGCTTCATTTCATGCACCAGTAACTCTGCTTGTAGACCATCTCGGCCATCTTGGGCTGATGTATGCTGTTGAGAATGTAAAATACTTTTTCCTTGCTTGTTTGGTACCATTATTGACACAATTTATCCAGACGTTATAGCTTCTGGATAGCATGTCTGCATTGGTGAATAAGAATTGAGAAAGAGGGTTTTTAAAGTTTCTCGGGCCACTGAGATGGCTTAACATGTAAAAACTCTTTCATCACAGCTCGGATGACCTGAGCTGCATCTCCAGAACCCATGGCAGAAGGAGAGAGCCAACAAACGGAAGTCATCCACTGACTTCCACCCATGGGCCTTTGCTGCACTTATCTTGCTGTCTTGAGGACAGCATTCTAAGTGGGGTGTGAGTGAATCTAAACGTTATTTGAATCCTCATTTCCCCAATAGCTATGGGTGTTGATCATTTAAAAAATATTTATTAGCCAATTATGTTTCTTCTTTTGAAGTTCTTTTTCTCATTTTTTTTGATTGTACTGTTTATTTCCATGTTTATTTTTGAGTATTAATCCTCTGTCAGGTCTAGAGCTAGCAGATTCTCTTCCTGTCTTCAGGCTGTGTCTGCCCCATGAACTGTTTACTTTGTTATAGCAAAGCTCTTTCAGTTACTTGAGGTTCCATTTGTTGTTTTCTGTGTTTCCTCAGCAACATGGAGTACCAACCGTAAAGTCATGATGTATGCCTATATCTTGAAGTGTTTACTGTCCTTTTTCCTCTATAATTTTAAAGTTTCTGGTTATTGTCAAGGTCTTAAGCTATATGGAGTTGGTTTTCATGCATGTAAGAAGTAAGGATCTATTTTCTTTCTTCTGCATGTTGATACACAGTTTTCCTAGCCCCATTTTTTTTTTTTTTTGAAGAGATTGTTTGTTCTCCAGTGTATATTTATGGGGATTTTGTCAGAAATCAAGTTGTGTAACTGTGGATACTTATATCTGGGTTGTGTCCTCCCCCCCCCCCCCAGTTTTTCCCCAGTTAATCTACATGTCTGGTTTGGTCCCAGTCTCGTGCAATTTTTATTACCATGACTCTGTTAAATTGAGTGTGATGGTGCCTCCAGCACTGCTTTCCCCTTAGGGTTGCTTTGGCTATTCAGATCTTTTTGTTTTGTCTGAATTTTTAGATTGTTCTCTGTAGTTCTTTGAAACATGGTGTGGAGTGTTGAAGGGGATTGAATTGTATCTGCAGACATAGTCCATCCATTTCACAATAGTCATCCCTATCTGTGATTATGGGAGGTCTCTCCATCTTCTAGAGTCTTCCTCAAGTTCCTCTTTTGATATTTTAAAGTTTTCACTGTATACAGGTCTTCACTTGCTTAGTGAAGTTTATTTCAACATTTTTGCTTAAGTTTTTGTTTTTCTGTTTTTGAGGGTAGTGAACAGGACTTCTTTTTTAACTGCTTTTTCAGCATGTTTGTCGTTGGTACACAGGAAGGCTATGCATTTTTATATGTAAGTTTGCATCTTGACATATTGCTCTAACTGTTTAGTATCTCTTAGTTTTCTAGTGGGCTCTCTAGGGTTTTGATGTATGGAGTCATATTATCTGCAAGTCACAATGCCTCAATTTCTTTCTTCTGTCTTTCATCCCCTTGCTTCCCTCTCGTCTGTGAGCTCCTTCAGGGCCCTGGTTAGAATGATAGACTTGCCCAATGTGCAGCTCCTCAGTGTCATGGGAAGAAGAGTCTGTGAAGGTTTTTCTGCAGACTTTGATCCCCCGCTTCCCAGCTTCAGTATCATGTCTGTCAGGTTTCAGCCTATGACCCAGTTGGAGTTCGCTGACAGTGTACTTCACAGAGACTCTCCTTTGCTGAGCCACCTGGGGCAAGGGAAGTCTTTGGAATGGAGTCTTGTTTCCCTGGGGTGGCTGCCATTACTAAGTGCCCGAAGAAGGAGGAGTCTCCTGGTTTCAGGTATTGCTGCCCTGGTGTGGCCATTCCCTGTCTGTTTGGCATGTCTGTTTTCCTGGAAACTGGCTTACCATATACGATTATCCATCTTAGATTTCATGTCTTTGTTTCTGAACATTGTGAGAACTCCTGAGACTTTTGTTATTGGTGTTTTGTGCTAAACAGGGAAGAGAGGGTTTCTTTGTTTTATTTTCAGTGATACTGAAAGCCAAGCCTGAGGCCTCATGCCTTTTTAAAATAATAATAATAATAATAAAATTTTGAAACTGTGAGTAAAGATAATCATGAAATATTTCTATCAAAGGTAAACAGTAAGTAGAAATATAGCGTTCAATTTTACCAATTAAACATATGTGTTCCAGTCAGAGTTCTCTAGAGAAACAGAATTGATAGAATAAGTCTGTATTTAGTCATAAATATTGATATAGAAAGCGGATTTATTAGAGTGGCTGTGATCCAGCTAGTCCAACAGTGACTGTCTTTCAGTGGAAGGTCTAAGAATCCAAAAGTCATTCACTCTGTCCTTGAGGCTGGATGTCTCAGCTGATCTTCAGTCTATCAGAATCCCGAGGTGGTCTCTAGTACCAGTGGAGGAATGATTTTTGCCAGTGAGAGTGTGGGAAAGCAGGCAAAAAATTAAAAGCTTCTTTCCACTATGTCCTTTATTTAGGCTGCCACCAGAAGGCATGGCCCAGATTTAGAGTAGGGTTTCAGACCTCAACTGATCTGTGTATTTAAGGTGTGTCGTCCACCTCCCATGATCCAATCAAGAAAAATCCTTCACAGGTGGGCACAGCTGCTTGGGTTTTCGTTAATTTCAGATATAGCCAAATTGACAACCAACAATAGCCATTCCAAAGTATAATAAACACGTCATTAAAATTTGGCTTTACTGTTGGATCTGTGATTTTTGTTTATGTGTATTTGTATGTGCACTAGATTGCTATTCATACATGTTTATGCAGGTAAAAGTGCTTATATTTGTGGAAGATATCAGGTGTTTGGTTCTATTGCTCCATGTTACGTTATTGAATCAGGGTCTCTCAGCAAAACTAGAGCCAGGCTGGCAGCCAGCAAGCCCCAGCTTTCCCTCTTTTCTGCCCTTGCTCACCAACACTAGAGTTTTTTTGTAGTGCTGGGGATTTGAACTTAGGTCCTCATGCTTGCTTAGCAAGTTCTCTTGTCCACTGAATTTTCTCCCTAGGCCATGAATTATTTTATTTTGGTAAATTTTAGTTAAGATATTCTTAATGATTTTGTTGGGCCATTTATAACTTCAGTCAGTCCTCATCTAATTTCTTCATTTAATTTTTTATTTTTAATTACAATGCAATTGCAGGTGATTCTGAGCTGTCTAATGTGGGTGCTGAGAACCAAGTCCATCTTCTGCCAGAGCGATACATTTTCTTAACTGCCATCTCTTCCAGCCCTAACTTCTTCACTCTTACTCAGAAGTTGCCATATAAATTATATGTGAATTTTAAAAGTTTACTTGACATAATATATATTTAAAGTGTAGAGTGTGATGTTTTGATTCAAGATGTACATTGTATCAAATTAGAATAGGTAATTTAGCATATCAGTCACATTTCTTTGTGTTACAAATATTCAAAATCGTCCCTTCTGTAGCTTTTGGAAATATATAATAACTGCTAACTATAATCATTTAATTAACTGGTCCTAGTGCTCCTGAACCCTAGATTTTATTCTTCCTAACTGAATTTTGTAAGCATTAGCCATCTACCCATAAATAGTTCTGAGACTCTAACTTAAAAAATGAGGAGTTACTAAACATATTGATTAATTTGGCTTATTGTAGTGAATGTTTTATATACATGCACACACATATATAATTTTTTGAGTGAATAGTAAATGAATTATAAACTTATACTTGTTTATTCACTTTGAGGTCCTCTTAATATCAAATATAGCAAATTTATTATCATTACATGCCTTAAATTTTATAAAGCCCTTTAAGATTTTGCTTTTAGCACATTAAACTGTGTCCTAAAATATTATTTTATTTGCTCCCTAATGTCAGAGCATTTCAAATGTTTCAGTTATTTTTTAAAGATATTCATAAAACATTTAGAAAATAACAGAACCATAATTTGGAGGTGAATAGTGAAGGTGTTTATACTAGAAGTATTTCTATATGGACTTCTTCCAAAAATAGATTTCAATGATATATACCTTCTGGTATGAAGATGGAAAGGGGGCAAAGAACGTTGGTCCCTGTCTTGATTAATCTTCTTTGTCGCCTTGACACAGCCTAGATAAAAGCCACATCTGGGGAACTGGCTAGATCAGGTTGGTCTGTGGGCATGTCTGCTAGGAATTGTCTTGTTTATTCATTGATTTAGAAGGGCCAGCCCACTGTGGGTGACATCATTCCTCAGAAATTCCTGGGATATATGACAAAACTAGCTAAGCAGGAGTGAGCCTTCCCAGAGGGCAAGTCAGCAGGCAGTAGAGTTCTTCCCTGGTCCCTGCCCAGCAGGCTCCTGCTTTGAGCTCCTGCCCCATCCCTAAATGATACACTATAACCTGGAAGCATCTCTCCCCCTCAAAAAAACCCCACATTTTCCTCCCCAGGCTGCTTTTGATCAACAAAGTAGTTTGTTGTTGTTGTTTGTTTATCACAGCAACAGAATGAATCTTGCACAGGTTTATAGAATCAGCATTGAAGTTATTAATACAAAGAATACCTAGGAAGTGGTTGTGATATTTGTTCTCACATTTGTGCAACTTCTTGTCTCCTTGGGTACCCAGTTCTCTCTCTTTAAGCAATGATGAGTTAGGTGTTCTCTTTCATCCAAATTACGTGTTTGTATCTACTCCATCCCTGTTCTCTCCTTCCCTCCACCCCATCCATTGATCCTCCTCCTCTTCCTAAGTATTTCCTCTGCTTTCAGTTCCTTTTCAAGGAAAAACATATACTATTTGTCTCCCCGGGCCTAGAGTAACATTTAACATATCAGGAAGAGGTCCAGATTAATCTATTTTCCTGGAAATTGTATAATTTTTTTTATTTAGTTATTGGATAATTGTTGCAAGGGAGGGCCCGCTGTTTGTCCCGGCTGCCTGGCTACCTTACACCCGAAATAACCACATGGAAACTGTATTAATTAAAACACTGCTTGGCCATTAGCTCTATTTCTATCAATCTGTGTATCACCACGAGGTTGTGGCCTACCAGAAAAGTTTTAGCACATCTACCTCTGGCCACAGTCCATGGCGTCTCTCCGACTCTGCTTTCTTCCCAGCATTCAGTTCTGCCTTCCCCGCCTACCTAAGTTCCGCCCTATCAGCTAGGCCAAGGCAGTTTCTTTATTCATTAACCAATGAAAGCAACACACAAAAAGAAGGAACTCCTACACCAGATAATATTCTGTTTATCTAGATCACATTTTCTCTCTCCACTCAGTTTATTATAATTTATTATAATCCTGGGCCTGGATTCTCATCTATTCATCTGTTGATGTATTTATGTGAAAACCACAAAGGATTTATATTTATGAATCAGGGTTGTTATGCAGGTCTGTATCTCCTTATTTGCAAAATCCTTTGCAATTAGATATATTTCAGATCTTAAGGTCACGGACATGGTGAGAAATGGTTTTCTACCTCCACGGTTGCCATCTGCCCTCCACATGCAATACTGTGACACTCGTGTACTCACACACGTGCACATGTACATGAATGCAGACGTAGTCATGCATACACACGTGTGCACAAAATAAATGAATGTAATTTTAAAAGCAATACTGTTCAGAAATACAATAGTTCCAGCAAGGCTTAGGAGAGAACTCCATAATCCTCACATTAATATTTTTCTAATAAAGCATATGAATAGTCACATAAAATCCTTAGGCAGAAATCTCATCTCAGTTTCTGGTTTTGCTGAAGAATGATTTAAGGGGAAAGGAGCTGGTTGAGAGCTTGTGGAATTTGTAGCTACAAACAAGAGGAGTAGACCAGTGTACTATTAGAGGGGGCAGGGGGCAACGTGTGAAACAAAAGATAACAAGCTGTGGTTATGGCTTCAAGAACATCGAGAATTATTAGCTATTCCATTCTTTTGAATTAAGATTGGAGGAAAATTCATTTATTTATAAAAGCGTTTCATTTGGAAATGAGCAGGACTAACATGATTGTACCTCTTGGAACCCAAGGTACCAGTCAGAGGTTATTTAATACATAGAGCCTTGTGAGGAGAGTGGGTAGAGTAAGAAGGGCTTGAATGTCCAGTGAGAAAATCACAACACTGTCAAGATTCATAAAACATTTTTGACTAAATGAGGTGAAAAATGGCTGACCTCTAATTACTTTCATTAGTGATTTGGGAGTTGGGCAGTATCACCTCCCAAGATTTTGAAAAGACCACTCAGGACCATGCAGAAGAAGCTGGCTTTATTGTCAGAAAAGGGTTGAAGAAGACAGAAACGGAACAGAAAGCAGGTTGACTGTCTGAAGTTACTGTCTCTTTAAGAGTGACGTGGGGAAGGCTTAGCCTGCTGCCAGAGCCTTCCTCTATGTTAATCTCAGTAGCTCTCTCCAGGCTCCGTTGTCCTGCACTGCTTCCCAGTGGGGGCTGTGTTTATAATCAGGATCTGTAGTTACAGAAAGGACAGGGAGGAAAATTACTCTCCAGAAGCATGATCAACTCCAGGTTGATCAACAAGGAACCAGAATTGTGCAGAAAAGAAAACTCGATTTCAGTTTTTAAAAGCTTATTTTTTTTTATTCTTCAAAGCTTTACAGTTTATATATGTATGTGTGTGTGCGTGTCTGTGTGTAATTCATACAGACAGTTTAGTTTCAAAATATTGCCCAATATGAAATACTGTTCTATGTTTTACTCATTTCTTATGATATGATACATAGCCCTCATAAACAGTGATACTACCTCATAGAAGAAATATAGTTGGAAACTTGAAAGATTTAAATTTTATAAGCATTATATTTGAAAATCTAAGTATAGCAGAGGACTCATGATAATGTAATAATCAGAAGAATTAAATGTGTTTTTAAAAGTTCTTTAGGGTCCCGGAATGTAGTTTAGTTGGTAGAGTGATTGCTTAGTGTTCACAAAGCCCTCAGAGCACCCTGAGCACGATATCCAGCATCCCCTAGTCTAGGCGTGTCATATGCCTATATTCACAGCACTCGGGAGGTGGAGGCTGGAGGATGAGAAGTTCAAGGTCATCCTTGGTTACACAGAAAGTTAGAGGTTAGTCTGGAATATATAAAACCATGTTAAGAAAAAGAAGGAAAGACAATAATATACTTTGGGAGATAAGTTCATACTTGGATTTCATATGGTATTTAATTATTCTTCTCAGTGTTGTATGTGTTCTCATGTTCGTTTCTTTTCCTTTCTTTTAGGTCTCTTTTATTCAAAACCTTGTATTTTGTGTCGAAAGAGTTTACCGTGTTCCTGACTTTGGTGTCTGGGAAAGAGGAAGCAAATACAATAATGGCAGCACAGAACTACACTCGAGGTATTTCCCCAGTTTCAAGGGCATTTTCGTGTTGTTTAAATGTGTTGATTTGAATATGAAACTACAACTTCAAAGCATTAAGCTGGATCTCTTGTTAATTCTAGTACAGCTTGTATTCCTGTCCGTAATCCAAATAGGATTCACTTTCAATACAAGCAATGTTCTTGGCATCATAGACAGATGTCTGAAAGGAGCAAGGCCTGTCTTCCACTCCTCACCCACAGTTCAGCCCTCTCTTTAACCCACAGCTTGGCCTTTCTGGTAAACCATGTTGTATCTTTTCCTTTGTAATTACATTATTTGAGATATCAAAGATGTTATGTCCAAGCACCAGCGGTATATGCAGCGCATGTGAGACTCCTTTCCATGTTAGAGATGATTGTTACCCGGAGCACGGACTCTCGTACTTTTCCATAAAGCCTGACTGCCGTCACACATTGATCTGTAACTCGTGTTTGAATAAAGAACAAAAGCTGATGACTGAGGTTGGTAATTTCTAAATTCTCTGTATGCATTGTTGTTGAAGAAATAGCTTTAATAACTGATGAGACCTTTTATTTGTCCTAACTAAATGCTCTGGGGGTTACCTTTTGACTGATTAAAAAACAGTTACAAGTCCACGGGCTCTGCTTTTTCTGAAAGGTGGTGCACTAAAAAACTTAAGCAAAGGTCATCCATCACTAGCAAGAAGTTTGAATTGCTGACACTCCGATGAAGAATAGAAACAAGGCTGGAAAATAGTGGTCCAGACTCTGCATCTTTGGGGCTGGGAAGATGACTCCGCAGTTAAGAGCATGTCTGGTCTTTCATTGAGTACCAGAGTCTCACTCAGTCTCCATTGTCTGGTGGCTCAAACCCCCCTGTGATTCCAGTTCCAGGCAATCTGATGTCCTCCAAAGCCACCTCATGTGCACATGCCCCCAAATAGGCAGGCACACATATACGCATAACTTAAAATAATAAAATTAATCTTTTTAGAAAAGTGTTTACAACTCTGTATGTTTTGATCAATGACTAATCTATGACAAATTAAGCTAATGTAATAGACTTATTTTAAAGCTACCTCCAGATCCTAGCTGTGTAAACTTGAATAAGTTATATAATTGTCATACGGCTCTATTTCATCTTTAAAATGAGACTATTGGTAGCTACTCTATAGGGTTGCTACGATAATTTAAATACACTATATATTTTGAATACCTATCATTAGTGGGAACTTGAATACTGATATATCACTTATTTAAGAACATTTCAGTACAAAAGACTGAAATAAAAAAGGATTGTCAAATTAATCCTGATAAGCTAGTATATAGACCGTTCTATATAGATTTTTATCACATGAAGCATTTTTACTCGTAGAGCAGAATAGCGGCAATCATTGAATTTAGTGAAGTAGAGAAATCTTGTGAGAAAGCTTCATTTAGACATTTATGTCTGACAACTCCTAAACAAGTCTAATATGTTTTATTTCTGCTATCTTCTAAATTACATCCTCAACATTCAGACAGCAGTTAAATTGCATGAGAAAAAATTGATCTGTATAGACAGTGTTATTTAAAAACTTTGCTTTTTTAATATTTTGCCCCTTCTTTGCTTTTTAGTAACCACTTAATTAGATGCTATCCTGATTCTACTATATTATTTTCATCCTAAAATACTTGAACTAATTTTTTTTCCATGTACAGAAGCTACCAGAAACTCAGAAAGAATTCTTAGTTAAAAGCCCTATTGAAAATGAACATCTTAGCCAGGCATGGTGGTGCACACATGCCTTTAATACCAGCACTTGGGAGGCAGGGGCAGACGTATCTCGGTTGCACAGAGAAACCTTGTCTCAAACAAACAAACAAACAAACAATAATAATAATAAATACAACATAAAAATAATAAAAACAAAAGTAACCATCTTGAGATGTCAGTGATGAACACACAGAAACATCCAATGGTTTTCTTACAACTCAGGTGCCAGATTTTAATCAATGATTAGAAAATCTTTCTGTGATTTTTTTCTTTGCTATGCTTTCCATGAAAAATTAATTTTAACTGTAGCTGGCCAGCTAATGAGGTAATGAGGTTTGCCATTTGAGTTTGGTAGGTTTCATGCATTTAATATTACTCTTATTATTTATTTTATGAGCATTTATTTTTTCGTAGACACCCTCATCTCTGAACTTTTATCCATATTTGCCTGTTTTAGGTGTCTCATCTCTGATGCCAAAAGAATATATTGTGAAACAATAAGGAAACTGTGTTCCATTGTGTTCATGGACACAGAAATGGTATTAATGATAGGCAACCAGTGTCTTTCTGTACTGTGTAGTAGAATATAGAGCTGATTCCACCTCGGGATCAAGTCATGACCCTTCATTGCTTTATATAACAGGAAACCTACTTATTATGTGGGCCTATTTGTATCTTTCACCACCACAGGATTCACAAGGCTTACTGTATCCGTAAGCTTTTCTCTTAATTCACACTGCTCTGAATTCATCTATATGGGTGCTCTTCTAAATGGGGCTACTTCTAGACAGACCTATCATAGACTGAACAGACCTTAAGTAGATTATGTGTTTAGTATATTTACTCTACTAAACATCATAGTTTTACATTATATAGTATGCCAAGGATTATCAGCTGTTTATCCTCATAATGACATGGCTGACTGGGAGCTGTTTAGGGTGTAATTGTATTTCTAACCTGAGGAAAGATAAAAGTTTAAAATGTGTTTTCTGCTTAATTGCTATTACTTTTACATCACTGTATAATAAAAATACAAGTGTCTTAGTCACCGTTATCTTGCTGTGAAGAGACAGCATGACCAAGGCAACTCTTTTAAAAGAAAACATTTAATTGAGGACTTGCTTACAGTTTCAGAGGTGAGTCCATTATCATGGCAGGAAGCAGAAAGGCATGGCTGTGGAGCAGTAGCTGAGAGCATTATATACTGACCTGCAGGTAGCAGGTGGCTGGTGGGGGTGGGGCGGGGAAGAGGGGATGCCTGTTTAGGCTTTTGAATTCATAAAACCCAATCCCAGTGACACATCTCCTCCAGTAAGGTCATACCTCATAAGGCTTCCCCAACAGTATCACTTCCTGGTGATTAAGCATTCAAATATATGAGTGTTTAATCTCATTACGGCATTCTCATTCGAACCAGCACAACTAGTTGAGTCTAACAGGGCCCTTTAGTCATTTACCCAAATCCTGTTTGTAGGGTGGGGCTTCAGTATAAGCATCTATCGCTGGGGTTGGTAAAGTGCTTGCCTTAGAACTGAGGACCTGTTTTGATAACCAGGTCTCATGTTAAAATGCAGGGTGTGGGTGGTGCACTGGGTAGGCAAAGACAAGGAGATCTTAGGGGCTTGCTGGTCAACCAGCCTAGCCGACTTGGCAAGGCCCAGGCCAGTGAGTGCCTGTCTTGGAGAAAAAAAAAAAATCTATTGTTCTAAACTCATGGTCACTGTGATTCTCTTGGATCAGGCATCTGTCTGTGTGTAGCAATGCTCGTGGTATGTATACTCTCCTTACTTTTTGGAGTCTTTGCCGCTCCTGTGTCAGCGCTTTACAGATCTCTGTAGCAGCAGAAGATGGAGTGGAGGATGGGGGATCTGACTATTGCTGAAGCTTTGGCTCTTCCTTCTCTTGGCACACTGAGCAATGCCCTCCTAAGCTGCACTTTGTATGCAGAAGGCTTCGGTCCCTGCGCCACTGAAAACCTCATTTCCATGTTCTGAGACTACTCTGCAGCCCCTTTACACCTATGCTTATCAGTTCTTTAATAATTGCAGTCTGTGGTATTGAAGTGCTATCAAATATGGATTTCAATCATTCAGAGAGCCTCAGCCCCTTTGCCCCTTTTGTAAAGGGAAAAAGTAAAGTTTGGAGGGGTGTATAATTTCCCCCTTAAATTATACTCATTGTAAATGATAGAATCAGAACTAGATTCCAGGTCAAGAATGTTAGGGTGAAACATAAACCCACTACTGTGATTACAAGGTTATCTTTAGTTCTTGACATTCTGCTCTCTAGTCTACACTTACTTCCTATTTCTTAGATAAGCCCCAGATTGTCGTTTTTCAACCACACTCTTCATTCCTTCATCTGAACTCCATCAAGTGCAGCCCCACCCTTCCCAGAGCTTCAGTAGAAGGCTCCATTAATTGCTCCAAATTTACCACTTCTCTTAAATGTCTCCTGCGTCGTCTCATTTGCTGGGCGCATGCTTTTTCTGCTGATCTGGCTTTTTCTGAGTCTGAACTTCTTCCAGTTTCACCCAGGACACCTGGGATCCACCAGACCGTGTTCCTCCTTGCTCCCCATTCATTCCCGAGGTCAATAACACCTTGGTTCTATTTATAGCAGGATCAGTTCTCAACTCTGCTTGCATATCCAACTAATCTCAAATTGCCTCTGGGGCTGCGTTTAAGCTTAGACTCCTTTTCTTGGTGAAAAGTCAAGTTTTACTGATAAAACATCCATTGAACCCGAACAGTTTTCCAGTACTGACTCCTAAATAGACTCTCCCAGTCAACCACATCCATCCCCTTGCTTCCTCAGTAACTCTTGGGTTTGAAATTAAAGATGACATTAGAAGTAAAAGAATTAAAATCCAATTGAGTTTTAAAAGTTTTATATTCTGTTCTCCTTGTTTTCCAGTAAAGGAAAAAATCTTAGATAAGTAGTAGTTTGATTCCTTTTTATTCCTGTGGCGTTCATTAGTTAAGTTAACTAATTGGTGTTTTTAAAATTGTTTTGTTATTTATTTATTTATTTATTTATTTATTTTGTAGCAGCATCTCACTGAATAACTGTGACCTCAAATTCACAGCAATCCACCGGCAAGTGCTGGGATTAAAGGGGTGCAGCACCATGCCTAGCTTACTTAGGAACGCTTAAGTAACTTTTTGTTTTCTAATTTGACTATAAACATCTCTCTATCATTCTGCTTCATTTTATGCATTTTTCATATGGAGCATTTGTAAACAACAGTTGGATTTGCAATACTGTAAAGTCCTTGTCCTATAAATACGATTTGAACAGCTCAGGGAGCTAAGACCAAGTGGTCTAAGCAGAAGTTTGTGAGCCTGGTTTCAGCCTGGCCATGTGTAGGTTTCCTGGTATCTTATTAATTACCTAGCTTTAATTTTATCATCTTCTCTATAAATTATTTGTTTTTATTACAAATCATTTTACTACAAATTATCTTCAAGTAATTATTGCTGTATTTTAGCTTTCTTAAATGAACTCTGGAACAAAACCTGTGATATCACCTTGCAGTGATCTTCTCAGCATATGTTCTATTGCACAGTCATTAGTACAGTCAACAACTCATAACTGGATCATGAATTCCTTCTGCCATTGAAATATTTCTTAATTCTCCCAACAACATGTATTATTTGTCAGTTAAATGTAAGATCACAATAGAAATAGTTGCTGTTGCCAGAGATTTAAATAACTAGTTAGTTAATTAGTGTTTGTCAATTTATAGCATGTCTAATTACTTATTTAATTATATTTAGAAAGAAGATTAAAATATACGTAAGCAGTAAATGTGTGTTTTAATTAAGATACAGTGTTTACTTCTTTTGTAAAACCATTTACAAATCGTTTTATAGCCACTTAGTTGCCCCTCCTCCCCAGCTCCACTGCCTTTTCTATATTTACAAATGGTTCAGCTGCTAGACTTAAATGGTCCTCCTGATTCAGCCTCCTGAGTATTTGGGACCCACAATAAACAAAACAAAATTGATGTTTCTAATACCAGCACTTGGAAGATGGGAACAGGGGCAGACAGATTAGCAGTTCAAGATCATGGCTACATAGTGAATTTGAGGCTAGTTTGGGCTACATATGACCCTGACTCAAAAAAAAAAAAAAAAGATAAAATATTCCCCTCTCCACCAAAACAAGACTCACTACAAAGCTACAGTAATTTACGATGGTGTGATTTGTCGATACAAATAGACATATGTTGAATTAGGAGCGGCGGGCTGCATCCCCAGCACCCGGCCGCCCACATGGCTAGCTTATGCCCGAAATAATTACACGGAAACTATATTCTTTCAAATACTGTCTGGCCCGGCTAGTTCCAGTTTCTTATTGGCTAGCTCTTACATATTGTTCTAACCCATTTCTAATATTCTGTGTAGCTCACGAGCTGGCTTACCAGGGAGGATCTTAACCTGCGTCTGTCTGGAGCGGGAGAATCATGGCGACTCCTTCACTAAGCTTCTTTTTTTTAGCATTTTCCTCTGTCTACTCCGCCTACCTAATTTTCTATCCTATGAGGGCCGAGGCAGTTTTTTTATTATTACAAGACCCACCTCCATCATTTCCCCTTTTTCTGTTTAAACAAAAAAAGAAAGGCTTTAACCTTAACATAGCAAAATTACATATAACAAAACAGTCATCAAGTAAGAATTACAGTTACAATATTCATATCTAATTTATCTCTTATCATAACTAAGGAATACTATATTTATTCTTCAACTCCATCAAAGACTCCAGAAGGATATAATAATACCTAAGTAAACAGGAAGTCCAAAACTCTAGAAATGACAGAGACATCTCGCTGCCTGGATAGTCACCCAAAGTTCTTCGGTACCGTTGGGGCATCCATCTTCAGCCTTCAGGTCCATAATATCCACCAGACATTTCCAAGAAGCAGGAAATTCCAAAGACAGTTCAGTCATTTTCTGCTGTGTCCTGCAGAATGTCTCGTAGACTCTTTCATGAATCAGGAACCCCGAAAAATCATCTCACCTTTAGGCAAGTTCAGCAGTCCTCTCTCTGAGGGTTCTCTGTGTTCAGTTTATGCAACAGTCCAGGCAAGAGCAGTTTCTTGCCCAAATGACTATCAAACTCCATAAGGATCCTCTTCAATGCCCATCTTCCTTTTGAAGTAGATTGGTGCTGCCAGGAGCAGACATGTCTCATTGCCATGAAAAGCCCTAAGTTATTAAAACATTTAAAATGCCATATTCGGCAGTCTTTGAGAGATATGAAGAATGTCTATCTAACTGAAATATATCTCTATATATCTAGAAAATCTAACTAACATGACTACAAGCTTCATCGATGATTATCCATTAGCAACCTATATTTCCTAATTATACATTACATTTTAAAATGAACTACACAATCACAATACCTTAATCAAGATCAGAAATACATATACATATAACAATATTGACCTTAAAATCCATACCAATGCAAATTATTTATATCTGTATCATATCCCCCTTTAAATGTAAAAGAACATTTATAAACAATATTTGGGAACATGGGCGTAGTTTTTTCTCTCCAAACTGCTTCCTGCTGAATAGGGGCGTCGTTAATTAGATCATTTAGGGTGTAACCTGTGTGCTAGGTTCATCTCAGTTGGCAGTTGAGCGAAGCAATTTTTTGAGGGTGTTTACAGCAACCTTTCAGGAGGGCGTGGTCTATCATACCAAATTGGAATAGAAGAAATCCACAGGGTCACATCCTCTGTGAAAACAAAAGAAGGACTTTTTCAAAGCATCATAACCTTAGATCCAAATTCTGAAATCGTAATACCCTTATATCCATTTTGGTTTAGCTTGGCAGCCCATGTAATGAAATGTCTCTTTGTACTTAGCTCCTTCACAGTCAAAAATTTTAAAGAAAACACAATGTACATAATCCAGACTCTCTGTGAATTTTTTATTTTTACGTGGCTTATTTTTACTCTATCACTTTATTTTATTCTGTCTCTTTAAAGACTACCTTTTTTTAAAAGCATTACCTTTATTTTCTATATTTTTTTCTTCTCTCTCCCAAGCCTACGTACATTCATCCAACAGTGTCTGAATCTGTTTTATTGTGAATCTGTAACTTTTTTTTACTATCCAGGAGCACTTTTTTTAAAAATGTTAAGCACTTCTTAAAAACTTAAGTTGCACCATGTACAGGTAATACGGTACTGCCTGTATCCTGTCCAGTCTAAACCTTAACTGCGCAGTTTTAAGGTAATTATGGTAGTTTAACCATTCATTTACAGTTTCAGGCACACAGCAAGTCCACATTGGCGCCACAGTCAGCAGTTTAACTCTGAGACTGAGCGTGTGACACAGAAACTCTTTTCATCCAAGTTACAGCCAAATCTGACACGCAGAGCACTGTGCAGTCTGAAAACAGTCTGTATGGTGGCAGGAATCCGCCATGCTCTTCCGCCTGCCTAAGCCTGATTCGGCCTTCTGCCCAGGTGCAGGCGGGGATCGCTGAGCCATCTGCACGGTCTCAGAGCACTCTCCTCCGATCCCAAGTGGGAACACAAACATCCAGTCCCATAAAAGCCTTGAAATGCTTTAAAGCCAGAGTTCATGCTGGCAGTACAGCACCAGGAAGCCGCAGCTTTAAAATGACGCAGCTTTTTTTCTGCTGCTGTTGCTGAATCAGGAAATTTCTCTACAGCACGCCACCAGCAAACAGCAAAAATCTGTGTTAAACTCTCTCTCCCTTATTTTTAAGCCTTTTCAGGTTTTTAAGTGGATTTAGCCCATCACGTATGGGCGCCATCTGTTGAAATAGGAGCGGGCGGGCTGCATCCCCAGCACCCGGCCGCCCACATGGCTAGCTTATGCCCGAAATAATTACACGGAAACTGTATTCTTTCAAATACTGTCTGGCCCGGCTAGTTCCAGTTTCTTATTGGCTAGCTCTTACATATTGTTCTAACCCATTTCTAATATTCTGTGTAGCCCACGAGCTGGCTTACCAGGGAGGATCTTAACCTGCGTCTGTCTGGAGCGGGAGAATCATGGCTACTCCTTCACTAAGCTTCTTTTTTTTAGCATTTTCCTCTGTCTACTCCGCCTACCTAATTTTCTATCCTATGAGGGCCGAGGCAGTTTTTTTATTATTACAAGACCCACCTCCATCAGACATAGATGAATAGAATTAACAGTCCAGAAGTAAATCTATTCATATATGGTCAATTTGTTTTGATAGTGCAATAGCCCAATTAAGAATAGTCTCTTCAGTATGGAATCATGTGACAAATGAATAGCCACGTGCAAACCAATAGATAGATATGGATTTTACTTCACATCATGTACAGAAATAAACTTGATGTAGCTCAAAGACTGTATATAATATGGAGAACTATAGCTGGCCGGGAAGAAGCTAAGCAAAGCAGTATGACCTGGGATTAGGCAATGGTTTCTAGGATCTGATGCCTGAAGCACAAGCATCACAAAAGGAAACTGCATCATTCAGGTTTTGTGTGAAGTGAAATTGGGCTCGATGCATAGTATATAGGATATTTTATACTTAGTTATTATATGCATATCATAGTTACATGGTTAGGTTTTTGTCCAGAAATTTGCAGGCCCTTCTAGAATACACGTATAAACTTGCTTTTCCAACAACAGTGATGATATGGTGTGTCTCTGTCTTGGTCTCGTCAGTAGTTTTTATTTTAGCCAGTCTAGCTGGCTTATAATGATGCCTAATTCTGTCTTTATGTGGCTTTCCCATTGGCTGATAATGTTGAACATCTTTTCATGTGTTTATTTGTGGTTTATATATCCTTTTCGGCAAAAATGTTTCTCTATATTTTTGTCAGTGTTCTAGTTAGATTTTTTTTTTTTGCTGAGTTTTGAGAGTTCTTTTTATAATCTGTATACCAGTGTTTATTTATTTGTTGGGGTCGTGGGGACTCAACCTAGGAGCTCATGCTCATTAGGCAAGTGCTCTGCCCTGTGTTATAACCACATCTTATCCTATCTTCAAGAAATTAAAAATTATTTCATGTGTATGTGTCTGAGTACCACATGCACACAGGAGCCTTCAGAGGTCAGAAAAGGCATTGGATCCCCTGGAATTGAGTTGCAGATGGTTGGTGTTGCCATGTGTGCGCTAGGAGCTGAACTGACTGTAAACTGCTGAGTCATCTCTCCATCCTGCGCATTCTAATAGTAATACATTATTACTTTTGTAAAGGGAAAGTTGTTCATTCCAACGAAGATTAGTTCATCAATTCTTAATTTTATGCTTTATGCTTTTGATGTGGTGTTTGATAGCTCTTTGATCCTGAAGATTTTCTCCACACACACACACACCCCCGACACACAAAGTTTCATAGTTTTACATTCATGATCTGTTTTCAGGTAATTTGCTATAAAGTGTGAAAATTGAGATTGGAAAAATTTTTTTTTTTTGCCTGTTTGGATATTGAACTCCATTTGTTATACGCTGTCTTCATTTCTCACTCTTAAGAATAAAATGGGGCAGTATAGTTCAGTAGATCACTTACCTACCATGCTTAAGGCCTGGAGTTTAAACACTATCGTGACAAAATAAATTCAATTAGTTAATTGATTGACATGAGCATACGCCTGGCAGGATGGCACAGCGAGTAAAAATGCTTGTCATGCAACTGAAGGCCTCAGTTCATTCCTTGGAATCTACAATACAGAGTTGTTCTTTTCCCACCACACATGTGCCATGGCACACAGTACATATGTCCACATGTATGTATACACATATACACGTATAGATAATAATTTATTATCAATAATTTTTAAATGGACATGTGTATCAGATCTATTGCTGAGTTGTGTGTCTGTCATCTACCAGTACTATGTGGGCTTCAATACAATTATACAGTAGTATAATAAATTTTAAAATGGAATAGACTGCTTCCTTCACTTTATTCTTTGATTTTGCAATTATTTTTATATTCTTCATATAAATACAGAGTAATCTTGTTTGTAACTACAAAAGTCTTGTTGGGATTTTGATGAGCTTTGACATCTTTTTTAATAGACTTCTCATACAGATAGTCATGTCTTTTGGAAATTGAATATTAGCTGTGGGATTTCTTTAGATCAAATTTCATTTTTAGATATTGAGAACTTTTCTTATGAACAGGCACTGAGTTTTTTCTAGATGCCTTTTTATCCATTGGTTGATATGGCTGTAGGGTATTGATATGATAGATTATAATCTATTATATCCCTGGAGTAATTCCCACTTAGTTATAATGAAAGTTCATTTAATTCCTTGTCGAATGTTGTTGAGGATTTTATGGATATGTTCAGGAGGGGTATATAGTGTATAGACTTTATTTTGTATCTTATGTATATCTTTTGGTGTCAAGGTAATATTTTCTTCATAACATGAATTCTACATAGGAGAATTGTGTTCTATATTTCATTTTAAACAGTTGGCATAAATCTAATGAAATCCTATAGTCCTCAAAATTTTGTCTTGACCTTTATTTCTCTAATTAAATTATAATTACATTATTTTATACCATACAACACTCTTTGTACCATCCATTCTCTTTAAAATTTGTGGCCTCTTTTTCTTGAATTACTATTATTGCATATATAAATTGATACACACAAACACAAATATAATCTACTGGGTCTGTTCAGTGTTGCTTGTATGTAGCTTATTTTAGGACTGTCTACTTGGTATAGTAACCATTTAGAGGGCCCCTCCTCGGGGAAGGATAATTCTTCTCTCAGCACTTGTTAATTGCCCATCATTCATTTAAGGTGGGCTCTTAGGGTTTCCCCTGTGTTGACATGTCGGCTGGCATTGCCATTGTTCAGATTTTGTTTAAGCAGCCATATTGTTGAAATTTCATGGGTGTAGCTTTCCTGTCATATCTGTAGGATACAGACCATGGTAGGCTTCTTGGTCCTCTGGTTCTTATGATATTTCTTCTCCCTTTTCCACAATGTTCCGCGAATCTTTGGTGTAAGAGTTCTGTTGTAGATGTAACTAGGACTGGACACTCCATGGTCAGTTGCTGTCTGCATTTTGACTGGTTGTGGCATTCTGTCATGGTCTCCATCTGCTCGATAAAGGAAGCTTCTCTGATGAAGGCTAAGACCTACACTATCTGTGGGTATAAGGGTATGCATGCGGAATGCTGTTCGGGAAGCAGTAAAGGCAGTAGATTCTGCTCTCTTAAGACCCAGGACCTCACTAGGTTGGCTAGATATCTAATGGCTTTAAGTCCCATTAGATAACTGTTGGTTACTCCTGAAACACAAATACCATGATTGTGCCTTCAAGGACATCCTGCCCTGCTAATCATTGTTATGATTCACAGGGGTCACCGCAGGACAGGACTATTGATTGCTTTCTTCTGTTGGCAGCTTGCATAGACCTTCTAATACTGTGAAAGCTAGTTCTCAAGAAGGAAGTTTTAGGGTCAGATCAAGCTTGAGTCGTCCAAGTCCTGTGTCCAAAGTTGGTGATGTCTTTAGCTACACAGAAATTGAGATGCCTCAATTTCTGGGAGGCAACCAAAGGCAACAGCAATAGCCTACATTGTTATTATTTGGGGGTTCTCTTGGATCCCCCTAGCAAACTCTAAAGAAGGTTTTTCATGATTGGTGCTGGGATTTTTGATAGTCTGTGGCTCTTGGGGGAAGCATTATTTTCCCAAATGACATAACCATAACTTCATTCATATATATAAGTATATATATATACATATATAATTAGACATATTATATATTATTTTAGACTAATGTAAAATTCCCTGTGGTTATTTCAAACATCCTTAGTGTTATTTTTTCTTCCTCCTTCCTATTGACTCTCCCTAACCTCCCATTATAAATTGCTTTCTTCTGTTGTGCATAGACCTCCTAATAATTTATTAATTTCATATTGAGAAAATAGTGGTAGTTTGTGTTTTCTTGCTTTTCTGCGGACTATGGAGTTTCTAAGTTGCAGATTTATGCATGTAGAGTATTTTTATTATCCATTTGATATCTGTAGTGTCTCTGGTGTTTGTTACTGGTCACTGTGTCTGTCATTTTGGTTTTTTTGCTAGTCTTTCTAGATGTTTCTCAATTTTAGTTAGTGATGCTTTTTTAAAAACCAGCTCATTATTTCATAACTTTTCTGACTTTTTTTGGTCTTGAATTTCATTGATTTCTGTTCTTGATATCATTTGGGTTTGATTTGCTCTTTTTCTGGTGAAGGCTTAACTAAGGTGAAGGTTTAGATAATTGATTTGAATCTCTTCTAAATACATGCTATAAAATTTCTCTCCCAATTTTACTTTAGCTTTTCCATACATGTTTTGACATATGTTGGCTGTATCCATTGTTTCCTTTATTTCATGGAGATGTTCTCTGTGAGGCCGGTGGCTATTGCAAGGGTGTGCCTTTTTAGACCTACTATGAGAGAACAGTCAGATTCTGTTATTTTTCTGCTACCAACTTCACTCATTCCACTGTTAACAGAGAACACAATATGACTTAAGTCATTTTTATTTTTGAGGCTTCCATTTATGGCCAGTGTATAGTCTGTGTTGGTGTATATTAGCATATATATAAAAGATGTGTATTTAAAAGATGTGTATTTGGGGTCAATGCGATGATTCAGTGTGTGAAAAGCCTGCTTTGAAAGCCTCACAACCTGAATTTGATCTTTAAAACCCACATAAGGGTATGTAGAGAGAAACAACATGAGAAGTTGTCCTCTGGCCTCCACGCACACACCATGGTACACACACATTACATGTACATGCAAGCAACAACAATAAATAGAGTAGACTGAAATAACAAACTTTTAAGTATTTGTGTGGTTTGCCTTATATAGATCATTCTAAAAGCCAATTCCCAGTGGTAATGACATTAAGTCCTCCTGTATCCCAGTTCCCAGTGGTAGTAACATTAAGTCCTCCTGTATCCCAGTTCCCAGTGGTAGTGACATTGTCTTCCTGTATCCCAGTTCCCAGTGGTAGCTGCAGTAATTCCTCCTGTATCCCAGTTCCCAGTGGTAGCTGCAGTAATTCCTCCTGTATCCCAGTTCCCAGTGGTAGTGGCATTCAGTCCTCCTGTATCCATACTGATTCACCCCCTTGTTCTATCAGCTTGTTAAAGAAGATTGTTGATGTCTCCAGCGTGACTGTCCTTTGATGGTTCTCTGTTCTGTCACTTTGACTTCGTGTACCTTGAAGTCCTGTGGTTGGTTCATATATACACTTAGCACTACTATGTCTTTTTGTTGCATTGACTCTTTTATCATATAATGTCTCTCTGATAATTTTCTTTGCTTTGAAGTTGTCTTCATCTATTACTATTGTATTTATCCTGTTTTCTTTTGAATAGTGCTTACATGACATATACCTTTTACTAATCATTTACTTTCTTTCTGCCTGTACTGTTATATTGGAAATGTGATTTTCACTTGCATGATGTAGTTAAATTGTAGTTTAACTCTTCATTTTCTTTTAATTTATTTTTTAAAGATTTCCTATTTTCATTTATTTGTGTGTCTCTGTGCACATGTGTACAGATGGCCCCGGAGGCCAGAAGAGGGCATTGAATCCTCTAGAGCTGTAGTTACATGCAGTTGGGAATCACTCAATGAGAGTGCTAGGAACTGATTAAGGTCCTCAGAATGAGCAGCAGCTGCTCTTAACTGCATGCCTCTCTACTAGGTCACTTCTGACACCATCTTAATAGGAAAGAAATGTTCACTTCTTTAGTGTAATCATGGGGGTGGTGAGAGCCCAGAGTCTCTGCTGATACCAAGGTTGATTGGGAAGGGCTCTTACCATCCATCTTGAACCCTTGGCTTTCTCTCTTTACTTTCTTGGCATCACAGAAGCTGAGGATGTTGAGACTGAGCATGCATTGGACTGACTAGGGCACCATCATAGTTTTTTCTCAGTGGGCTGGCTATTATCTAAATGATTGCTGTTTCCTGGTCCTTGGTATCAAATAGAGAAACCTTTTTTTAGTTCTAGTGAGTGAGTGTGTGTGTGTGTGTGTGTGTGTGTGTGTGTGTGTCCCTACCAGCCTGCAAGCATGGGAGATACCTGCCTCCAGGCTGTGCCCCCAACTTTGCCACTCACTGGACTCTGTCCCTCCAAGATCCACCCTGCTACCCCGTGCACCTGAACATCCTCCCAGTAACCAACACCTCTCCCCCCAGCAACCCCAGCAGACTACATAGGCACAGGTGCAAACCACAGTTGGAAGAACAAGCACAGGCATGGACCACACTAGTTGGAAGAAAAGAGTAAACACAGGTGTAAGAATACATTCAACAATTGAAAGAGCAATATAGCACCATCAGAACTCAGTAATCCTACAACAGAAAGACCTGAACATGCCAATGCAACTGAAACACAAGGAAATGAACTTAAAAATTATGAAGCTGATAGAGGCTCTTAAAGGGGAAATGAAAATTTCCCTTAAAGAAGTCAAGGAAAAGACAAACAAAAAATTGGAAGAAATCAATAAATCCCTTAGAGAAAGCCAAGAAAAAAACAAACAGGTGAAGGAAATGGTTCAAGATTTGAAAATTGAAATAGAAACAATAAAGAAAACACAAACCAAGGGAATTCTGGAAATAGAAAATCTGAGAACCCGAACAGGCACTACAGATATAAGCATCACCAACAGAATACAAGAAATGGAAGGGAGAATCTCAGGTGTTGAAGATACGATAAAGGAAATAGATTTACGGATCAAAGAAAACATTAAATTCAGTAAATTCATAACACAAAACATCCAGGAAATCTGGGACACCATGAAAACACCAAACCTAAGAATAATAGGGATAGAAGAAGGAGAAGAATCACAGCTTAAAGGTACAGAAAACATATTCAAAAAATTCATAGAAGAAAACTTTCTCAACCTAAGGAAGGACATGCCTATAAAGGTACCAGAAGCACAGAACATCAAAGAGCCTGGACAAAAAAAAAAAAAAAAAAAAAAAAAGGAGTTCCCTTGCCACATAATTTTGTGTGTGTGTGTGTGTGTGAGAGAGAGAGAGAGACAGAGAGAGAGACAGAGAGACAGAGAGAGAGACAGAGAGAGAGAGAGGCAGAGAGACAGGGAGACAGAGAGGGAGAGAGCGCATGTGTTTGTATGAACATATGCTGTGTCATGGGAAGTGGTGTGGAGGTCACAGCACAACTTTCCAAGGTACAGTCTCTCATGCACCTTGTTCCTGCCTCTGCTACTGCACTGCATACTCCAGGGTAGTTAGTCATGAGCCTTGTTTAGTTGGTATGTCTCTCTGCATTTTCAGTTTATCTGTAGCTGTCAGTCTAAAGGCAAAGAAGGAAACCAAGGGAAATTACTACATTGTTGTTTCTGAAGTTCTGAAGATTATGGCCTAGCTGCTTTCTTTGTCTTTTGAGCCTTAATATGTTTGTTTTATTTGTAATGTCTGGGATTTTGTTATACGTAATGAGAACAAGGAATACCATTCCCATTTCACTCTCCCAACCACATCAATTTTAAAATGTTTAATCACTTTTTGTCTTGTAATAAATTGTTTGAGAACAGTTTATATAAATATCTATAAATGCTGATTAGGCAGTAATAAATAGCTTATGATAGTTCTAATTTATTCATTAATTTGTTCAGTTTTTGGTAGGTCCCAAAAGAGTCCAAGGCCTTAAAGTAGGAAGCACTGAGCTTGTTCAGTGAACTTTTCCGAGGAGAAATGTGGGTAAACTACTACTCACCATAGACAGGGCCCTAACCAATGAGCACTGCATCCGTCTTCAGCTTGGTGAGCCAGTGACTTTACCGTACTTACAGGAGCAAGGTGCTGGGTAGTTATGGGAACATCGGTGACCACAGTAGCTGCATCACCAGAACACCTCACCCCAGCATGAATGACCATGTCACAGTTGCATAGTTGGAGTGACTCTTCTGACTCCCACTTCAGTTCACCTTCTACCCTCTGTACTTGGGCATCTCCACAAGCCACATGCATCTGACCAGAATTAGATATGCTGGGGCAGGGGGGAGGGGAGCTAATCCGAAAAGGGCTGGGATTTCAGGTGAGGGTGTAATGCCCCTCCCCATCTCTTGTGCATAGTCACACATGCTCTGATTAAGATAGCAACTGCCATGAATGGAGTCCTGCAACAGAGCCACACACTCAGCCAATCATTCTGAAGTTTGACATGCATGTAAACACTTGGAGGGTTTTTAAACATGATTTATTGGAACCGTCCCCCAGCGAAGAGTGAAAATCGACATTCCTAGCATGTTCCTAGCTGCTGCTGCTGCTGCTATTTGGGGACTATAATAGAGAAATACTGACTTGATGACAGTTTGTTGATTTTCAATGATGTGAGCTCTGTGTAAAACAAATATAGATGTGCAGGAAGTAAAGTAAACTGGACTTGAGAACTTCAGTTCCACCAGAAACAGGCATGATCTGAGCAAGGATGAAAATCCACTCTTGGAACACTTGTATAGAACGTTGTATTTTTAATGGAATGAGTCATTTTCAGCACTGTTATATGTAGCCTCTGAGAGGCCAAAGGAGTGGGACACTGAGGGAAATAGCACTCATTTTATTACTGAGAATATAGCCCAGAATGAGAGCTACGGTGATCGGTAATTCTGTGAACATAAAGTAATGCCGATTTTATTGGATCCTAGGAAGTGCATATTTGAGTGACTATGCCAAATTGCATTCTGTAATAGGTATACGACACACAAAATTCTGGTACAAGGCTCAGAATTGACATCCGAAGAGCCTGTTCCATTGATCTGAGTAATGTCTAGCTGGGTAGCGACTGTACAAGGCTCATCCCCAAGTTCACCATTCTTTCTGGAGTTCATGAAAGGAATAAAATTACTCCATTCAGTGGTAGAATCTAAGTCAAGGATAACCTCGAAATAGTTTTCAGGGGTGATTAGTATAAAAAATAAAATTAAAATAATGTCTTTCCTTCTCTCTAGCTCTGTTGGTTTAGCAAAAGCAGCCTTAGAAGCAATTAATGGATTTAACCTCTTCGGAAACCAGGTAAAAAAAATTAATTGATTAATTGCATGTTCATGTAATTTTACTGTCTGTTATCAAAATCATTTCCTTAAAACTTATGACTATCTGAAATGTATGTGACCGCCCATGCTCGAGCAGCTTTGCTTTGAAATAATTTGCCAATTAAAGTTTAACTTTCATTTGATGGTAGTGGTATTTTTTGTTTGTTTGTTTTTACATCCTGACTGCAGTTCCCCATTCCCTTCCTATCCACTCCTCCTCCCTTTTTCTTCAAAAAAGGGCAGCCCCCNCCCCCCCCCCCCCCCCCATCGACATCTACCAGTCATGGCATATCAAATTGCGGTGAGACCAGACACCTCCTCTCCTGTTAAGGCTGGACAAGGCAATCTGTTGGGAGAAAAGGGTCCCAAAGCAGTGAACAGTCAGAGACAGCCCCTGCACCCACTGTTAGGAGTCCCATAAGACCAAGTTACACAACTGTAACATATATGCAGAGGGCCCAGATCAGCCCCATGCTGGCTCCCTGGTTGTTGGTTCAGTCTCTGTGAGGCCCTGTGAGTCCAGTTTAGTTGATTCTGTGAGTTTTATTGTGACGTCCTTGACCCCAGGTACAGTGGGCTCTGCTAAAGTGATCAGAAAAGGAAGCCCGATAAGGAAGTTAACAACTTGGGCTGAACCAAGACTCCTCTAGAGTTTCTCAAGGTTTCCTGGATTAAAGCAGAAGCGTTTAGTATAACAGCAATCTGGAAAGGTCAGACGTGCCTAGGCTGCCAAGGAGAAAATGAGTCAGGCTGAGTGTCCGGGCTGTAGTGATTGGCTTGGTTTTGGTCACGGTATACCTCCCTTTGAAGAACCTGAGGCTGTGCATGCTGTTTCCCAGCGCCCCTCTTCTCCAGGGCTGTGACTGCTGTCCCTGCCTGATTAGCAAAGCTGTACTCTTTCTGAAACCTGCCTAACCAGGCATTTTGAGTTTTAGCTATAAATGTTCTGCCAATATTACTCCTGAATGTGGTTTTCAATCTTGTGTGCGCATTAGAAACATCACAGGAACTCAGAAAGCAGTCATGACAGCTGGCTCCCTCCTGACCTGGTATAAAAGAAGCTAGAGCCGCCCTAGAGTTTTAATGCTCAGGAATTCCAAACTGTAGTCAAGAACATGGCAGTTTTTTTTAACATAACACATAGTTAAGTGTTACTAAATGGGCTATTCATTTGTTATTGCAGGTAGAAATAGAAGCAAATTAGGTCTTTTTCCTTTAGCCACACAAGTAGTAATGGGAACAGATACAGAAAAAAGACAGTCATAAAAGCCTGTTCAGGTGAGACACAACCTAAAACCAGCCAATTGACATACCAAAGTGTACATGAAAAAGTGAAACATGAAACAGAAACTATCAGATCAACAAGTATTTCAGTAGTCTCAGAAGTGTTTGTTCTGGTCCTGAGGCCGAAGGGTAGAGGACAGCCTTCCGTGCTGCTATAGCTCATGTCCATGGTGATGGTCAAGTTCAGTCATCTGTGTCTCTGTTAGAACAAGCAATGGCAGGTACTAGCTTGAACAGAACGATTGAGCTGTTAGTTGTAAGGAGGCTCTGGGTAGGGTCAACATAGCTACAGAGCTGTGGTTTTAGGGAGCAGAGGCTAAAAATCAATCTGGGGACTGGAGAGATGGCTCAATGGTTAAGAGCTCTGCACCCATATGGCAGCTCACAACCAACTATAACTCCAGTTTTAGGGGATTTGACAACCCGTCTGGTTTCTGTGGGCAGCAGGCATACACATGAGGCACAAACATACATACAAGCAAAACACTAATGCACATAAAATAAATATCAAGTTAAGAAGGTCTCTCAAGTAATTCCCATAACATGTCTTTTCCTGTTGTTGTGTTTATTTGTGGGAGGCAAGAGCCTGACAAATGCACCTAGGTCAGAATTGGTGATGGCAGATTGCTCATGTTCTGCAGATTCTAAACAGAGCACACATCTGCATCCCTTTGAAATGTGCGGGTGGTAATTCTGTGAGGGCTTTCCTCAGTGACATGAAAGACTTGCTTCTAACTCCTGTATAGTTTGAGTTTTGTTTCCTCCTCTCCTGGAAATCTGGGCCATGATGCCTATAGTGTGATAGATATTTTTAAACAAATGTAGAGTTCACTGATATTCCATCTCAGTGTTAGGAGGTGTCACCTCATGAGATTATTTTTCCTGAGGCATGTGTCTTCAAGACTGGCAGATAAAAACTGGGACCACAACAAATACTTGATGAGTTTAAATAACTAAGTTACTTATTTGTGGCCAGAAAATAGTAGTGTACTGTTTATTTTTATCACATAATAGAGAGATTTACCAAATTTGCTTTTTTTGTTTGAAATTATCCTTTCATGGATTATATATTTTAAAGGTCCTGTTCCAGACAGACAGTTATTGGCCTACAGATACATCAGCTCCTGTTGTTTCGTGTGTTCACAGACCCCCAACCCACTTACTTTCTTCTGTCTGCTTGCTGCTGCTTCTGCCAGAATTCAGGCTCTGGCTTTGATCCTCAGTTCTCCCCCTGACCCAGGGACTTAGTGCCACTTTCCTACCCAAGCCAGCTGTGAGGTTCTCATATATTACCATGTGCCGTTGAAAGAGCTGCGGGCTGCCGTCCTGCCACCCAGATCCCGGCCGCCTGGCTAGCTTATGCCCCAAAATAACAACACACAAACTGTATTCATATTAACACTGCTTGGCCCATTAGCTCTAGCTTCTTACTGGCTAATTCTTACATCTTGATTACCCATTTCTATTAATGTGTGTAGCACCCCAAGGTGCGCTTACCGGGAAGATTCTAGCCTACATCCATCCTAGGTCGGAGCTTCATCGCGTCTGCCCCAGAGAGGAGAGCTATCGAGTCTGAGCTCACTTCCTCTTCTGTTCTGTTTACTCCACCCACCTATGTTCTAACCTATCAGGGCCAAGCAGTTTCTATATTAGCCAATGACCTTCCTCCATCAATGTGCCTTGCATCTGGGTCAGTTGTGTGTTCTGCAGCAGTGTTCAAATTCATTATTGCTTACGTCACAGTGAATATGTTGTACTCTGACAAGAGCAGCTACTAGCAATGCTTTCTAAAGCCAGTAGGAACGTAGGGAGCCCAGGACTGTTCAGCTGCAGTATAGCTACTGAGGGGGCCTCACTCATCCTTTATCAAGTCGCTTACAAGAGTTAGAGACTCGTTGAAGATGGTGCTCTGAATGAGGAATCATTCTGTTTTACAAGATAATGCTCACAGAGAACATGAGTTAACAGGAAGCATATATAACTAGTGAGTCTGACACTCAGATTTCCTGGCTGGTCCTCCTAGGCTAGAAATTTCAAGAAGGGTGATTGAGTCCAGGCTTTAAAGTTTCAGAGTGTGTGAGTCTTTGATGTTGGGTAGAATTAGGATGAGATTTAGAATGTGATTTTAAAACAACCTAAAATATATGATGTCTGGTTTTTCTCATTTATTTTTTGAGTATTTTTTTTGTAATGGAAGCAATCTTTCTAGTGTCCTTTTATTATGTGTTTTAAAAATATTCAGCTTCCCATTAAAGTTATGTTCATTTATACTGTGCTGTTGAATATGAAATGCACTAATGTCTAAATGGCAATTTTTTTTAAAATGCTGCAGATCAATTGGCATTTTTTATGTATGTCTTTTTATTCAAATTTCTTGTTCTTCAAAGTATTTTTTAAGTGTAGGGAAATTATATAGCCTAATTGTTCATTAAATGGGTTTCTGTGGCAGACTGGATTTTCTCTCTTTGCTCTGTTGAGCCTGGGCTTGTCATCTTCAGTTGGAGGGATAGCCCTAGCCACAAGTGGCTTTTCATGAAGCCAGCCATGAGAAGTATGAAGAGTAGTTGCTAGTGTTGTTACTTGGGATTCTCCTATCATCACTTTGTACTATAGCATATTTTTATACATAATTCTGGATTGTTACCTAAACTTGTTTAGTTTGATAATATAATCAAAATTATTTAGGTGTTCACAAGTCAAATTTATTTATCAAAGTTATTTCTTGATTTATCTCATCATAGTAGCTAAACTGTTTCTTCATTTAAATGAATGTATTTATTAGACAACTTATAAGATCAAAACATGATTTGTAAGAAAATAGGAAAATATTAAAATAATATCTAATAATTATATGATTGTTTCGAGAAATTCAGGAAATATTGAAAGCATACAAAAAGAAAATAAAGGGCTAGAGAGATGTCTAAGGAGCACTGGGTGTTTTTCCAGAGGACTCAAGTCCAATTCCCAGCAGCCACATAGATGCTCACACTGTCTGTAACTCCAGTTCCAGGAGATCTGATGCCCTCTCCTGGCTTTCATGGGCATGAATGCAGGCAAAGCATCTATTTATATGTAAAGCATAATAATAATAATAATATTTTATTTAATCTTTAATAATCTCTTACAGAGTTACATTCAGTGATAAAAAATTTTTGAAATGTCTTTTCTCACAGAAAGAATACCACCTGGTTTATAATTCTCTGAAATGTGTTTCTTTTTCGATTTCCAGGGCTGTTCTTGGTCAGTTATATTTGTGGATCTCGACGCTCACAATCGCAACAGGCAGACGTTGTGCTCACTGTTGCCCCGAGAATCACGCTCTCATGTGAGATGATGTGCCGCAGACTAGAATGAGTTCTCCTTTACAGTTCTTGTGCTGTTACCACCTGTCAAGAGCGCACACTACAGTGCTGAGTTCATGCAGGATAAGGAGATGCAGTGGAGACGTGTCTCCTTCTCTAGCCTCTGATGCTGGTCAGGAAGTGAACAGTTAGACAGACCTGTCCAGTCCTTTGAGTCTTTTGTTAGACCACAGAAAAATAGACATTGTTTTTCTGTTTTTAACAAATGAATCATTTTTTTAATAATGGGATATAAAAATTCGTTTTCAGCATGGCACAGTGGCAGACCACGTTTGACTCTTCATCTGATGAACATCTGTATGCTTCTTTACCGACTGTATATTTTCCCAGGGTTTGTTTATGGTTTTTGCCTTCAAAAACTACACCAAGTAGAATAGTTGCCTGTTTTATATGAGTAATGCCAGATTGTAATGAATACAAAACCAATAAAGAAGTATTATCTGTTTATTTAATGATGTTCTATCCATTTAGCCTACCATTTAAATAGTCTTTGGCAACATTCTGATACATTTTCACATATTTTAGTGAACATAATTTTTGCCTTAAAAATTATGTTAGTGGTTTTTATGGGCAAGCATGTTTCCATTCAATAAGCAAATTTCTGTAATATGAATCTAATTGCTTCTGTAATGTAAATTTTAATGGCTATTGATTTACTCAGTTGTTGGGCCTTTTGTTAGTTTTCTCCTTTTCGCTATTGTAGGCAAATTTCTGTACTAACTAAGTTGTGGTAATAAGTATTACATTTTTTACATTCTGTTTAGTTATAAGTTTTAAGTTACAGCCTAATATTGAAGCTGGAAAATTCATTTTGTTAATGGATAAAGTATTATCTGTTCTATCAGGCTTACAGAAACACATCATAGAAACTTCTGTCTGTCTTAAGGTAGCTGTCACTTGATAAGGGTTTTGACTTTGATATGATTCTTTTTGTACCGTGTTGGTCACGTCACCGCAGACACTCACAGTCTCTTTATCTCTTATCTGCCTATCTATTTATTTGTTTTTAAAACAACAGTCTCTTTGTCTTAATGTCCCTAGAACACAGACGCTGCCCTGCTCCCATGCATCAGTTACCCTGCCTTTGCCTTGGACGATGAAGTTCTCTTCAGCCAGACACTTGATAAAGTGGTCAGAAAATTAAAAGGAAAATATGGATTTAAACGTTTCTTGAGAGACGGGTACAGAACATCACTAGAAGATCCCCACAGACGCTATTACAAACCGGCTGAAATTAAGGTACCACAACTGGTCCATGCCAGCACATGCAAATGGTGGAAAGCACAGATCCAGGAGACTGACTTCCTGATTTAAGATCCTGCTCCATAATAAATAAACATTATTTATTGCTAAAAATAATATCACCTATACCATGAGCTTTTCTGGGGGTTGGATGATTTTATGTACGGATGCTTAGAATTGGGCTTGATCCATAGTAACTGCTCAAACAGTAATAACGCTTTTCACCACATGGGCCACATGGATTCATTGGTTAAATAATTCTTTTAGCATTTTTAGTCTTTTGCCTATTTCTCTTACATGGTTTTGTTTCTGTCTGTGATCTGCTTTTATGTTATTAAGCAAATGATCTCATTAAAGCTATTACCCTGAGCCAGGCATTGTGTTTCGTGTGTAATGCCAGCACTTAGGGGCAGGGGCAGGCAATCTCTGTGAGTTTTAGATCAATCTGGTCTACATAGTGGGTTCCAGGCCAGCTAGGGCTACACAGAGAGACACTCTCACAAAACAAAACAGCTTGTACTCCTCCACCTGCTGGGTACAGTTATAGGAAGCCACAGCCTGAGTGCATGCCATCCCAAATCCAGGAGACCTGTGTTGACTCAGTTTTGTAACTGCTTGCACTTCTTGTCATTTCTGCTGTGCCATCCTATAGAAAAGCCCCTATTAAAAAGAAAACAGTGTTAGACACCGGCTCTCAGTTCTTCGCCTTATTCCTGCTGCTACCCCTTTGCTTCTGTGCGGCAGCCTCCACTGCATCTTTCCCTTCATCAGTGCTTATCCTCTGTGTCTTACCTCATAGAAGATGCCGTACTCTTTCTTGAGGTGTTACATATGGAGAAATATTACATAGATACGGACACATACACATATATTTCTTTGTGTATGTCCATCATGTTGTTGATGGTTTTTTTTTTTTTTCCTCATTTTCTTGGGAAGCCCACTGAGCATTTTCTTCACTGATAGGACATATGACTCTGTTCCTCACCTTCCCCACTTCTACCTTCCCCCCCCTTTTGGTTCTCCCAACTTAATTTTTCCTTTGGCATAAACATATTAATGCCTCTAACTAAAGACACAAACTAAACCTCCCTCAGTGCTTATTCTTGTCCATCTCCTGTCTTCTGTCTATAACCGTCACCCTGAAAAGCACGATTTGTGTCTTGTGTGTAGACCTAGTGTATTAGTTATGCTACTGGGTTACAGGACTGGAGACAGAAACAATTTATGTGGTGAAAGAGGAATTCTGGCTCCTAGTCCAAGGGATACAGTCCACCAAGGCAGGAAGGCGTGTCTCATGGCTCTGGCAGCATGAACTATGTGCTTCTTGGGCAGTCGAGCTGGAAGCAAAACCTCTGAATTATAACTCCCAAAACCTACCTTCAGTGCCTTGCTCTGTCGGCTGCCAGTCCAGTCTTACCTCTAAAAGTTCTCACAAGCTTTTGAAATAGCGACCCTAGCCGGGCGGTGGTGGCACACACCTTTAATCCCAGCACTCGGGAGGCAGAGGCAGGCGGATCTCTGTGAGTTCGAGACCAGCCTGGTCTACAAGAGCTAGTTCCAGGACAGGCTTTAAAACCACAGAGAAACCCTGTCTCGAAAAACCAAAAAAAACAAAAAAACAAACAAACAAACAAAAAAAAACAGCGGCCCTGACTTGGGACCCTGTGATTGCCTCCTCCTAGCTCTTGGCTGATTTCAGGCAGTTTCAGTGGCTGGGTCAGAGTGATTATTGCTTCTCTCACCTTGTTTTCCTGAACATCTTGGTGTCTGTATTTATTAACTCTGTTCTCTCTTTTGGAGTATTCTGGTTGTTATGGCCACGTCTTCTCCTCCATCCCTCCTCTCCTTGTCAGTCTCCATCTTGTACTTCTGTGATCCACTGTCATTGTGTTTTTCTTCCTACCAAGCTCTCACGGCTGTTGTGGCTAATGATGTACTTTCTCCCTGACTCACAGTGTGCCTAAGATGCCCTGCGCACATGTGCACCTGCTGCTTAGACACACATCTTTACCTAGGTGGCCTACACGCTGCCTCCATTGAGCTCTGTTCCTCTCCTAGGCCCATATCTGAGTCACTCTAGGCTTCTCCTCGCCACTTAACCACATTTTTAAAAAATTAATCATTTTACTGGCTGGGTGTGTCTGTGCACACATGCGCACACATGCATGTGCCCATATGTATGAGTATGCTACAGTGAGCATATGGAGATCAGAGGACAGCTTCCATCATGTGGACTCTGGGGAGGAAGTAAGGCCCTTGGGCTTGACAGCAAGTGTCAATCTCTTCCGCTGAACCGTCTTGCTAGCCCAGGACATATATGTCCTCCACTCCTAAGTACTGCCACCTGCCCAGCCTGGAAATAACCACTTAACCAATTTTATCATTTACAAAATGTGACTGAATTAACCTCTTCAGAAATCCTAATATTTCCCCCTTCTTCAGCCTTAGTCCTTGACTTAAGCCAGCAGTTCATAACCTTGAACACTTTTGTTACCAAACTACACTGAACAGGATCTATAGATTTTTTTTATTATTATTATTGTTGCTTGAGTTGGCATCAGACTAGTGGAGGCTGAGAATGATGCAAACTAGCCCGTGTCACACATGAGTTATTTGCCCAAAATGTCCATAGTACTAAAGTTGAGACAGCAGTTCTGGGTGTCATCTTTTCTCTTTGAATTGCTCTAATGGCTTTGAGCTGATTTCCATATTTCTTGTTCCTCAACTCCTAAGTACTGCCAGCTGCCCAGCCTGGAAATAAATGTAAGAAAGACTTTGACCCTTCTCAGTGTTCATGACTACCTCCAAATCAGCAAGTCTTTGAGCAGTGAGAGTTCTGATTTGACTTCCTGCCCATACACTGGGCTTCCACTTTTACTGCTTATGCCTTTGTATTCTAGAATTAATGAATCATGATTGCTTCTTTAACATGTTTTATGATTCTGCAAGTCTGTAGTTTCTGCTGTTTGCTCTGTACATTACATTTTAGCTGGTTTCTTGCCATCTAATTCTTCTCCGCATTCAAGACAGACACAGATGTTTTTCAGGCTATGTTGCTAATGTATGTGTATGGTCAGTGTATGCTGAACTGTGGTTATTTATTCTTTTGCCAGTCTTCCCACTATGCTGTGTGCCTCTGGGGACATAGTGTCTCACTTTTGTCTCCAGGGCTTTGTCAGCTGTTTCAACCTGTGGGTCATGACCCCTTTGGGGGTTGCATATCAGATATATAAGATACTTACATTATGATTAATAACAGTAGCAAAATTACAGTTATGAAGTAGCAGTGAAATAATTTCATAGTTGGGGTCACCACAGCATGAAGAACTGTATTACAGGGTCACGGGATTAGGAAGGTTGGGAAACACCGTCTAATGCTGGCTGTTAGTGAGTAGTTAGTATATGCTTATTTAATTACTCTTCTTTAGTGAGTTCAATAAATGAACTTTTGAATAAGAGTTCTGAAAAAATTTTAATGAATGGTTGTTCTCAACTTGAATTTATTGCTATAAATAAGTTTCTTACATATAACTTAAAATGGGTTGCTCTAGTTTGCTAATGGAAATCTTAATGTTTTATTTTCTCTTTTAGCTCTTTGATGGTATTGAATGTGAATTTCCCATATTTTTTCTTTACATGATGATTGATGGTAAGTGACCTTTATCCTGAAGTTTAAGATGTAGAATACACGTGTCTTAAAGAATAGCTGAGCCCTGGGCAGATGGCTCAGCTGGTAAAGTGCTTACCGTGTAGGCATGAGGGCTTGAGTTGGATCTCTGGCATCTGCCTGAAAAGCGCGTGGCTGTAATTTCAGCGCCGGGAGGCAGAGATAGGTGGATCCTTGAAGCCGTTGGCCAGCCAGTTTAACCAAATGGGGGAGCCCCAGGTTCAGTTCAAGTACCCGTCTCATAGAATTGGAGTGGGATTAAGGAAGACATCCAGTGCCAATCTCCGGCTTCCACACACCTGCACACACATGCGTGTTCACCTGTATGTACTCATGAACATGCACATAAAGGCACATGCATAAGCCATATTCAAACATGAAAGTAAAAATAATAAAATCTTAAAAGAACAGCTGAAGTGAGTGATCCCTTACATTTAGCAATGGATTAGATTTAAGCGATGGTAACTCTGCCTTTGTGTTGTTCTGCCTTCTGAGTGAGTGTCAGATCCTTAAGGGTTTAAAAGTTTCTGTCTGTTTCTCTGTGTGTGTATGAAGTATTTGTATGTATCTATGTGTGTATGATGTGTGTGCATGCATTCATGTGAGTGCAGGTGCACACATGCCTGGAAGTCAGGACAACCTTAGATTTTAGTCCTTGCCTTCCACATGTTTAAAGAACTTTCAGAATCACTTTGAAGTCTTTAATGTTGATGCCAGTATCTTACTCATACTTATAAAGAAAAGCGTATTGTAGAAGTCATGAATACTATGATCATAATATTGAATATATATATAACATTTATGCTTAAGCATAGTGAAATTTCAGTTAATTCAATATTTAATTCTAAATGTTAACATGACTTTCTGAAATCAGTTTCTATAAAAAGTCATACCTATTTACATTTCTCTTCAATTTTATGTTTCATTTATATAAAATTCGGCATAATCATTTTAAAAGGACTTAGAAGTTTTTATAAGTCAAAGTGTTTTTATGCTTATTGAGCATGGCTAGATTTGGATTTTGTATTTTCTGTTTTAGGTGTTTTTAGAGGTAATCTTCAACAAGTCAAGGAATATCAGGACCTTTTGACTCCTTTGCTTCATCAGACCACAGAAGGTATAGTTCCTTTATCAAGAATTTTTTCTACCAACATGCCCTTGTTCATGTAAAATGAGTGCATCAGTCCTTTATAAAACACAATTAGGTATATGTTATATTAAAAAATAAATGAGACCTCAACTGAAATTAGAATAATCTCTTAATTTAGTTTGAAAGTTCATTATGTATGACAGGGATGGACATGAATGTAGGTGGTCATGGCTCTGGTGGTGCTAAGGTAGTTTGCACACAGACAGAATTATGTGATTTTTTGATATAGCTCCTTTGTTCTGTGTAGTGTTGCATACTATAAAGCACCAGATTTTATCCAAGTCATCAAAAATGGTATGGCTGGTGAGTTGCCCTCACACCCCAGGCCCTAGGACGGCTGCCTAGAAAGACTGCTTTCAGCTGAAGGCAGGAGACTCTACTATGGAGATACATCTGGGATTTTAGCATTAAGTTTTGAGTGCTTGCCCTTGTACCAATATGCCGTTCTTTGCAGATAGATTCAATGTTTTAGAAATAATCAAAATGCCAAATCTTGGAGGTAAGGATATATTCATTTCAATCAAACACCGGGAAGGTCCCATTAAAAAAAAAGCTTAACTGGAAACTTCCCAAAAGAACTCAAGGGCAGTATTCTGGATACCTTTGGTTTGGAAATATTAATAGAATTATATAGAATTATAGTTTTATAAGAATAGCTTTAAAAATTTGTATGTGGGACAACATGTTTGGAATTTTGATGTGCTAGTCGAAACAAATCCATAGTCTTTTGGACATAAAGCATGGAGTGTCGTTCACAGCACTGGGGCTCATCCCTGTTGTACATGGAGTTGTGAGCCGGTGAAGGGGAAGAAGGTTCCAGGAACACCCGAATAAAATACTGCTTATTTTGTTTTACCCTTTCAATGCTTATAATGTTAAAAGTTGTGAAATGGTTATGATTTTTTTTTTTTTTTGGTATTTCAATACTGGGTTTCTCTGTGTAGCTCTGATCGTCCTAGACCTGGCTGGCCTCCAATTCAAAGATCCACCTCTCTCTACTTCCCTAGTGCTGGGATGAACCACCACCACCACCACACAGCAAACATTTTTAAATTAAAAATAAATGCTAATTTTTAAAAAGGAGTTTTTTCAATATCCACTTGTTTTCAATATTTGTGTTTTCAATATTCCCTTGTCTTCTTTGAAAAACAGTGCAATAGTGAAATACTTGAAATTTCCACAATCAGGTCTTGTAGTGTTGAGGAAGGGATCACTGGCACATGGAAGTGGTAATCTAACATACGCTGCTTTTGGGCTTCATGTTCAGAGCGATGTTCACAGTCTTCCCCTAGCTCTTAATCTGATTTGAGACACATTTGTCACTGTCAGTTGACGGATGAAGAAGACAGCAGAATTTCAAGGCTGTTGTTTAATTTTATTACAAAAATTAAGTTTACTGTAGACTGCTGTCACAAAATATCATCTGCTGCGCCCTACAAAGAACATATCCTTTAGGTAATAGTTTTATTTGCTGAAGGATGTATCTTTTACAGATACGTTTTAATAAAAGTTGTTTTTTTTTTTTTTGCCTTCAGGGACACTGAATGGTAGAAGACAGGCTTAATATTTAAATAGGGGTTTATTTGCACTAACTAATGGCTCAGAAGTGGAATTTAACTAAAGAGTAAATAGTATCTCATTTACAATGCTTCTTAGACTGATTTATTTAATATAACTTCTCTTATAAATATAACTCTGAATATCTGTATACTATATATGCATATATATCAGTGATATGCACATATATGCACATGTGTATACATATACATATATTATACATACATATATATACACATATGTCTGTATATATTTACTTAAAAGTGTTTGCTGTTAAAGGAAATATACATCACTGTCTAAAGCCTAATATACTATTGGATTAGTTCTAAAGTCAAGAAACCTCCCCCCATGGATTTCCCTAGCAACATCTGAAACGACCAGAATGTTAGACTTCTCTGTAGCTCACTGAATCTGCCCCCTGTACAACCCGCCACTGTCCCTGCTGTTCTGCCCACACAGTTTCTTCAAAGGGAAATTTGGGGAGAACACTGTTTTGTTGTATTTTAACGTGCTTGCTTCTAAACTAAATTAAATTTTATTTTATTTTACTCTATAGGATATCCTGTAGTACCAAAGTACTATTATGTGCCTGCTGACTTTGTAGAATATGAAAAGAGAAACCCTGGTAGTCAGAAACGGTTTCCTAGTAATTGTGGCCGTGACGGGAAATTGTTTCTTTGGGGACAAGCTCTTTATATCATTGCGAAACTCCTCGGTAAGTGGAGCCGATTGGGAGCCTATTTTCTCTCCCTGTTATCAGGTTGTTAGCAATAAATGTAGCTGGGGTGACGTTCTTCCTTTGGATGAAATTGGATTTGGGTGGATTTTGCCCTGTTAGTTCTTTGGTGAGTCTCTAGACTGTAAAGGTGAGGATGGTGTGCAACAGCTCCTGAAAGAAAGGTGCAGTAGGTGCGGGTGCACAGTGGCTGTGTGTGACGGTCTCTGCATCCAGCCTGGAGCTTGTAGCAGAGGGTTGTGAAAACTTTGAGTTGGTTTTGTATAAGATGAGAACATTTCTGACTTACTCTAATCAGCATTGTTGAGCATTGCTGTAGTAAACTACTTGGTCATCTTTGAAAGTTGTCTTTTTTTCAGTAAATATATGTTGGTAATTTTCTTTCCTACTAGTGGCTTAATAAAACTATAATTATTTAAATTTTTTAGCTATTTCTAGAACTGAAAAAGAATATCTATGAGAAAATTTGGCAAAAACAAAAGACTTATTATGGTTTTCCCATCCCATACTTCTGTAACATCTCTAGTAATACTGGCACTTTACCAAAACGGTTGAGATTTAGAGTCAGGATCCATGTATGACAGATTATGAAGCAAGCAAGCTAAAAACAAACAACCAAAAAAAGAAACAAAAACAAAGCTTCTTACTGTATGATATACTATTGCCTTTGTTGTTTGAGAATGTGCTGGAAAAATGGGCATCTTTGGCTTGTTTTCATCATCAGTGAGGAAAGAAGATATTGGAGGCCTGATTCCCAAGGCTCAGTTTGAGCTTTTCACACGCATTGCCCAAAAGCACATAAACCAGGCAGAGAAATCAAGCCGATGCTCCTTTCGGTTTGTTTGTTTCTGTGTCTGTTTTCTCAGTCTTGGTGTAAATTTAACCCTAATTAAGAGCATGTAGTTTTCCCTTTTTAAAGAGGTAAAGGGATTTGTTTTGTCTCAGCAACTGTTGATACAGGTGCTGCTTCCAGGCTCACAGAAAAGATACAAAGACTACTGTGGCTAGAAAGTCAATGTCCATCTCATCCTTTTGAATGGAAAGGTTTTTGAGACTCAAAACCAAATTAAACACGTCTTAGCTGAGGGGCAGCTAGGTGAGGTATACGTGAAGAATGTAAAGGACATGATGAAATGTTTCTGTGACCCTGGGTCTGAAAACTGGCCTGGGCCTTGAAACCGTAAACCCTTTTCTTTTTTCTTTTTTTTTTTTATTTCTTTCTTTTTTTAATTAATTAATTTATTTATTAAAGATTTCTGTCTCTTACCCACCGCCGCCTCCCCTTTCCCTCCCCGTCCCCCAATCAAATCCCCCTCCCTCGTCAGCCCAAAAAGCAATCAGGGTTCTCTGCCCTGTGGGAAGTCCAAGGACCACCCTCCTCCATCCAGGTCTAGTAAGGTGAGCATCCACGAAACTGCCTNTTGCCATTGTTCTTGAGGTCTCAGTAGTCCTCCTTGTCCGCTATGTTCAGCGAGACCAGTTTTGACCCAGGCTTTTTCAGACCCAGGCCAGCTGGCCTTGGTGAGTTCCTGATAGAACATCCCCATTGTCTCAGTGTATGGGTGCACCCCTCGCGGTCCTGAGTTCCTTGCTTGTGCTCTCTCTCCTTCTGCTTCTGATTTGGACCTTGAGATTTCAGTCTGGTGCTCCAATGAATATTAAACTTCATCAGGCTATGAAAGGAGACAGAGACAGAGACCCACATTGGAGCATCATAAACCCTTTTCTTCCTGGAGTTGCTGCAGCTGGAAAGGGTGCTGACGGATGAGGAAACTGCACTCTCCACAGCAAACTGACCTTTAAAATCAGGATTTTAGAACATTATCCCTCCGCTGCTGTTCTCACTGCAAACCAAAGTGGCAGATGTGTGCGGGTCTTTAATGTAGGTCGCTTTTTCCTGTTTCCACTGTTTCCACTTCTATTTCATGGCCCAAATGAGCAAGAACACTTCTGAACTGTCCTAAAAAGATGGCTGTCTTTTCCTACCTTCTGAAGTTCTGAAGGCATTAGAGAGCATGCAGAAGGCTGTTACATGAGATCATGTACTGATTTCCATCTGTGAGAAGGGAAATCCGTGTTGTAACCCGCCACGTTGGCCTACCGCATCATCTGAGCATGCATGCTAGTTCCAATCAGCATTTAGGAGGCTGGGTAATTTCTCCGTCACTCTGAATTCTTGAGCATTTCTTAACACTTCAAATGTCCATGGGTGTGCATTAAGGTTCTAGACATAGTATTTCCTAACAAAGTTGTATTTAATCATTAAAGGAACCTCAGTTTGATATCCCCACAATGAAAATAAAAGGACAGTTAAGTGGAGTTAGTGTTTTTACGTGTGAATCATGTACAAGTGAATGCAAAGGGATCTTTAGAAATACTCGGATGTTCACTAATTCGGGTCAGCTTTTACCCTGCTGAATCTCGTGAGGATGCTATGCTGTGTGCATGCCTACGTCAATTTTATGCAACAAAAATGTGCCTCTTATTCTAGTGATGAAGAAAGATACTATGTATAGTTTTCTTAATACCCACTGTTTTCAGAAAATGAGTCATTTTTACAATATATCCTTTTTCTACGAAAATGAACTTCTAGAAAGTCAGTTTCTATTTAATAAGTAAATTATAAATCTTTATTTTAAATCACATGATGTATTTTAAGACCTATTTGACTGTTCTTAAACCCATCATCTGTAATGCTTTCAACTCTTATTTAACTTGAAAACTTGCCAACCACAAGATTGGTCTGTAGAACACAGAGTACCTTTTTGATGTTTTCACAGAAATAAATAAGCCTAAAATTGTGATCTTTGAGCTAAAATACTTTTGTGGGAGTACAGGAGGTAGCTCTAGACAAACTCCTTTTAAAAGTAGCAGCAAATGATATAATGGGTTTCTGTATGGCTTTCTCATACTTCTTTAGTTTTAGTCAAACCTACCCTTCTATTTTTTAGTCATTGGCAGTTTCACACAGTATGCAATGCATTTTGATCACATTTGCCCCGTTACCTTCTAGTTTTCCCTACCACGCTGTCCAGAGCCCTTTTCCCCAGCAAGTCCGCCTACTTACTCTGTTTTCTACGACCCAGGGAGTTAGATCGGAGTTCTTGGCATGAGCTCATTTCCAGATGCATAGGCAACTTAGCAGTGCTTATATCACTGAAGAAAAATGACCGCTCCTCTCTTGTGGCCATTAAGTAGTTGCCAATAGCCGAGAACTCGCTATATAGACCAGGCAGGCCACGAGCTCAAAGATCTTGCCTCTGCCTCGAGTGCTGGGTTAAAGGTTTATGCTGCCATGTCCAGCTCCGAATTAGTTTTTAATCAAAGTTTAGTATTATGGGATCATGTCCAGCCACCTTCACACAAAGGAGACTGCAGCACTAGCCATGTGAATAAAAGCGCACACTTTCATGTCCTTTTCTAGAGAAGCTGAATCGAAAATAACTAATATCTCCATCGACACAGAAGACTACCAAAGGTGTGACACAGCTTTAATCAGCTTTTGGTTTTTCTAGCGTGGCTGTTTCATTAGCAAACTGCAGATTTCCACCCCTTCACCGTCTTCCCAAATCATCTATATTATTTTTTCTATCATCAGGACTGTCATCACCCAATAGCTTTTATTTTTGTCTTTAAGAAATAAATAAGTTCTTACTGTGTGCTACTTTCACGTGTTGACTATGTGGTATCGTTCCTTCCGTTGTAAACACCTTGGGGTGCCTCATGACCTCATTGCAGACGGCAAGGCGACTGCACCTCTGTTCTAACACTGCCTGAAGTTTTGTGTCTGCTGTCCTTTCACCACACGGGCTGCCTGAAGAATACCCCCAGTCATGACCAAAATTCATACCACTTGTCACGAGTTCTGTCCTGTATTTAGATAATTAGGCCTTAGATTAAATCCGCAGGCCGTTATTACCCCGGTGTAGTCAAGCCTGTACTGGACTGAATATCTCATGCCTGGCAGGTTGCTAGTATAAAACCCAATAGCACTGAGAAAGGCTGCTGATGACTTTGCCTGCATTGGCCCGGGACAGTACCTTCCAGTACTACCAAAGCTTGTCAGAAGTTACGGACTTTTCAGGTCAGGTCCAGCTTGTTTTCTGATAACTTTGGTTAACAGTGGTATCTTTAGTAATAAGGTACAAATTTCTAGTTCTGGTGGGCACCCAGTGGCCTGTGGGAGTCTCTGGGACTGTACTGACCAACAGCTCACCAAATGGCCTCACTCCTGGCACTGGGAGTTTTGTTTAACAACCTGTGGCTTCTGGGAGCAGGATTACCTGTGCAGACTATCCATCCGTGAAGAAGTTTCATTTTTTTTTTTCTTAATTTGGTGTGACTTCATTTTTTGAGACAGGATGTCACTTTGTAGTTCTGGCTAGCTTGGAACTTGCTATGTAGATCAGGATGACCTCAAACTCAGAGAGCTGCCTGCCTCTGCTTCTCAAGGGCTGGCATTAAAGGCGTGTGCTACCACACCCAGTCTCAAATTTTATTTTTAATAATGTTTTCTATACAGCTTACTATGTATGTAGGTTCCTACAAAGCTTTTTCGTGTCTTCTTAGTTTGGACTAAGCCTTTCTCTTACCCCCATCTTGGCTTAAACCTTTTCGCCCTCTGTATTCCTCCCCGACATTCTGATCAGATCTGTTCTCTGACTTACCCTACTAAAGGTCTCTTCCCTTCACCCTCTATGGGGCCTTTCTGACTTCCTGGCCTCTACAGACAATCCAAGTTAGACACACCAATCTGGAAACTGAGAGAGAACATGCATGCAGTGTTTGCCTTCCTGGGCCTGAATTACTCACTCAGTATATTTTCCAGTTCCATCCATCCTCCTGTAAATTTCATTCTTTATACTAGAATAAAGTTTCATCATATATGTGTACAACATTTTCATTATCCATTCATCAGTTAGTGGACTCCTAGGTTGATTATGTTTCTGAGCAATTGTAAATAAACAGCATAAAATATGGGCGAGCGAGCACCTCTGAAGTGTACAAGTCCTTCAGCTAAATGCCCAGGAGTGGTACAAACATCACGTGTTAGCTCTTGTCTTACTTTTTGTGGACCACCCCCCACTGATTTCCATAGTGGTTACACTCCCACCAACAGTGTGTAGGATTACCCTTTCCCCCACATCCTGGCCAGCATTTGTTGTCCTTTTGTTTTATTAATGATAGCCTCTCTAACTGTGGCATCCAGGAGACTACAGCAGGTATTGTAAACATGTTGAGGACGTTTAGATTATTATACAGATGAGCGGCTTTCTCAGAAGTGGAACATTTTATTTAATTGCTACTTACTACTAGGGCTAGAGAATTTTCATAAAAACTATGCTAACATCCTTTTATTGATTATTTTGCTAATTTCTGTGCCCACCCACCTTACCTCTACTGGGAGGAGGGCCCAAAGCAGGCCCCCAATATGCCAGTGCCACTGACAGTGTCCTAAATGACAGTATGGGCTCGGCTCAGGCTGGACTCTGGCCAGGTAAACAAAACTCAGTGTCCTTCAGGAGTCTTTTGAAGTGGGTTTCTGTTTGTTAGGAAAAGTCCTTAGTTCCCTAAACCCACCCACTACAGCCAACTACCTGTGGCAATGGGCATCTAGTTTCTGATTCATCTGAACAAGCCTATCCCAGTCCAGAGTCTCCTTGCTAGCCCCAGGCTGTTCTGACAAGGCTTTCTCCTACCAGTTGCTGCTCTCGGTCTCCTCCCCACCCCTAGACAGCCACAGCAGTTTGGTCACCAAATAAGCATTCTTTCTACCCACCCAATGGGGGGTTGACTGCTTTCCTTTACAGTCTTGTCTTGGAAATACTTGATTACCTTTGAGGTTGGGCATTGTGTTGTTAAAGTAGAAATCCTCTCTTCTTTCATCCATGGTTTGTTGTAATGTTAAAATATTAAAATATAAATGACCATTTACATACATTTTATTCATTATCTCTCCTCGTGAGAAAACTTAAGCCATTGAATTGACACCATGAAGACCTGTACCTATGTCTGCTGAGTGACAGAAATCATGATGGATTGGGGGAAGGTGCGGGATATGAGTGTAGGAATGGTGTACGTGTGTGTGTGTGTGTGTGTGTGTGTGTGTGTCCGTGTTTGTTTGGCATTTGTCATTACTCCTCTAAGGGCGTTTGTCACTTTTACCACTGTGTAAGTTAACGCAATGACAAGGACAATTAGTGTGTCAGTGCTCACTAATGCCACCAGTTTGGTTTCTTTTGTTTAGTGAGTCAGTCTAGGGAGGTTTCTGTGTGTGAGTTCCAGGTCCTAGGAATATAGGAATGAGGAGAAGCACACCGCCTGTGGTGTTCAGTGCACATTGTAGAAATGAAATGTGCACATTGTAGAAATGAAATGTGCACATTGTAGAAATGAAGTAGTGCCCAAAGAAATACAGACGGCATGCAAACAATCTGTTCAAGGGCCTGCTAACCACATGATTTATTATCTTTTTTAGTAGATTTAAGCTTGAGAAAGCTTTTCTTAACTCATCTGTCATCACTTACAAATGAAAAATAAATAATTTCATTTCTATAGAATAACAGCGACACATTATAAAATAATGCCATTTGTGGGATTTGTTTTTACATTTTAATGATGATATGAATGAACAGGGGAAATAATTTGCTTTTTTAGAATATGGGTATACAAATCAACCCTGATTCATAAGCTAAACTGAAATCAACAAATTGTTACATGTAGATACTGCAATGAAGCCTGTGTTTGGTTTTCATTTTGGAAAAGAAGTTTTTTCTTCCAAATAAAAGTACATCTGCTATACGATAGCTATGAACAATTCGCTTAAGCATTTGTGTGAGAATTTTGTGATCTGTAAAATGAACAGGCTGTTAGAATTAATACATGCTCAGTGCTTAAACAATAGTAAGACCTTAGTAAGCACCTTTTAAGGGTTCCTGCCCTTGCTGATTTTTCTGCTGTTCGGATATTTTCCTATTATTAATGAGAACTTCCAGCAGTTACTGAAATACCCTTTGGTGATTTTGTTTCTTGAACAACATTGCAGACATGCTTCTGAGTTACCACAAAATAGAACTATAATGGAAAAATATTCCCAAGCTGCAGAGAATTTTACAATCATTACCTCCCTGCTCTGTTTTTCAGAAGTATTCATTACCTAAAAGCAGTACCTAAAGCATTGCGGAAAATGAACTGTCCTTTTTGAAAAATAAAAAATAAAGGATCTATGGATATAAGCATATTTGTACCAAACTTGGCGTGGTATTGTTTTTTTATATGGTCACTGTATAGCTAACGATGCAAAGTAAAATGAGCATGCTCTGTAGGTTAATTGTAATAAAATACAGGGCGTATCAATGCATTTTAGTTAATTTCAGGTTTTAGTGCTAACTCTACTCATGTATAGATGTGGACATAACTAAGTTAATGTGCAAATGTAAACATGTCTAGAGTGGAGATTGTCCTGCACATTTGCATAGTCTCTCCCAACTTGAATCCCAATAAGTTATGCAGAACCTTATTTCAGGGGTGCTTACCCACTGCCAACTCTCCTAACACAACGCCTCCAGTCTCAGGTGCTGGTGACCATCACCCAGGTGTGGTCTACAAAATGCCAGAGAAATATTGACTGAGGGCTCTCTTCCCCACCGGCCTGACCCCAACCCTCCCATCCAGATGTTGGCTTGCTGGCTCTGTACTTGGATTTTATCAAAAGTTTCCACACAGAACTGCCGTGTGGAAAGGGCTTCCATGTGCACTGCCACACGGAAGTGCCATCGTCTTATGCTGGTCGTTTGTGTGTGTATTTGTGTGGTATGTGTATATGAAGGAGAATTTGTATGAAGATGTGTGTATTTAAAGTCTCAGTCACTTTCTTTTTTCCAAATCTGTTCAATTCTCCGTATGAGTGCCCTCCTGAGCCTGTTCACACAGTTTGTGTTATTGCAGATGTGTTCATCTCACCGGGTTATCTAGCTTGCGGCCATACATTTTGTATTTGCGTTCCCACTTCGGTCTCTGAGTATTTCTTTCTCTGTCACTGTTCTTGATTGTGTATTTATTTTGGGGGTCGGCTTAGCCATTTCCCAGTGTTATTTTACCCTTTTCTGTGCCTGGTTTGAATTTGATATTCTCCATTGTCTTTCTATTTCACTAATTATGACTTTCATCGTTTCCACTCTTCCGCTTTGGATTTAGTTTTGTCTTTTCACCCATCACCTGAAGGTTGGAAGTTAGGAGACTGGTTTTATATTTTAACTCTATTTAATATGTACAGAAATGGTGGATATTTTCCCTATGAGCAGCACTTTTTCTACAGCCCCTAAATTTCGATGTGTTTATCTTCATTCATCTCATCAAAAGTGCACTGAAGGATGTTTTCCTCTCCTCCTCCCCTCCTCCTCCCCTCTTCCTCCCCTTGTTTGGGCATGAGGAATACTGGGAATAGAACCGTGTGTATGCTAACAAGCACTCTGAACCTGACCCTGAAAGTATTTTCTGATTTTCCTTTCAGTTTTCATCTGACCATTGGTTATTTATGAAGGTGTTACTGAATTTCCAAATATTTGTAAATTTCTGAAATGTCTTTGTCACTTGCTTCTTATTTCATTGCACTATAGATCTTATAGCACATCTTATCTCTCAGGGACTGGGCTAAGGAAAACAGACCACTCGTCTCTTGTTGAGTGAGATTTCCTGTAGTTGTCTCTGGCTCACAGTGTTGTGTATTTGGTGTGCTGTGCTTTGTTTATAACGTCACTTGCTTTCTTTTTGCAGTTGATGAGTTAATCAGTCCTAAAGACATCGACCCTGTCCAGCGCTTTGTCCCACTCCAGAATCAGCATAACGTGAGCATGAGATACTCCAACCAGGTAAAGAGATAATTCAGTTCTTAATTTAGATTTATCCAGAGACATCGAAATGTTCGTTAAAGAAGCAATTTTATTCAAAATATATTTATTCTTGCTTCTTCTGTCAGAAAGACATCTTTTTACTTAAGATTAAATAGCAAAGGTTATTTGTTGATAAGGAAGTCCAATTAAGTGTCCTCCATATAGACTGTTTCCAGACCACAGGGATTCCAGACTTCATGGATGTGGTGCGTGTGTTTGCAGGAGGATAGCAGTGTGCTGTGGATGGGAGAGAGGAAGTAGGAAGCCAGGGAAGGGAGTAGGAGGCCATGTGAGAGGGAGGTCCTGTGCTTGATGTCTCCTCTTGTGTCTCCCTGACAGGACTGTGTACCTGGAGAGAGCTGTTCTTAGCACATTGTGCCATGTTCCGGGAAGGGATGGTTTTTAAGTTCTCATGTTTACCAGCCATGGATTTAGACTGTGTTGTGTCAACACACACTAAAGTGTTTGCAGTATCAGCAAGATTGATGTTGACTTGAGCAAACCCTCAACTATTAAATGATACCAGTAATGAGAACTGTTAAAATGAAAATGCTGTAGATTGTGGGAACTGCCTGAGGAGAAAGGAAATGAACCTGTGTGTGCCTGGGTTTCCAAGCAGTTAGCGTGCATTTAATAAAAGTGGCAGCAGCACTTGCTGCTGATATGCTTACAAATCCAAATGCTGGTTTTAAAAAATGCACGTATGCACACAGAGAGAGAGGGGGGGGGGGAGAGAGAGAGAAAGAAAGAATGAATGAATGTTAAAACATTTTTTAAAAGCTTTGTGTTAACATGAAATAAGAAATTTCACTGACCTATTATCCTCTGTAAGGTAAGGACTGACCTTTAGCTTATGCCAATGTGTCCTGCCAGTGTACAGCCTGTACCATGTGAGATGTTCATGTTTACTTAAGAAGTATAAAATGAGGAGTCTATCTAAAGAGCAGAGTGCCGGGACTCCGCTATTGCCAGACTGTGTGTACATTCAGACTGTCATTTACACGGTATTTCACGTGCTTGACCTAGTTCTCCAGGGTGACAGTATATTAAGCCTTTTCTTGAATTGAGGTGTAGGAGGAGATAGAACTACAAAGCCTGTTATAGGCGTGTGACTAGCAAAAGTACCCTTTTCTCATGCTTGGCATACGTCGGGCAGGTTGCAGGCTGTCTGTGAATTACAGAACACAATATACTTGCAGTTCTTTCTCTCCTACTCAAGAAAGTTTGTTCAGAGCACAGAACAGTAAGGGTAAACTTAGAGAGTGTTTCCCGCTAACTATATCAGGATTATTTGCTAGTTTTGCTGGAGGGCTATGCATGGCAAGCCTTCTAGATGCAGCCACTTCTTAGCTAAGAGAGTTCTCTGGGGTGAAGGCTGGAGCTCCTCTCCTGCAGCATGAGCAGAGAGTGTCTGTGCAGCACTAACCCGAGTTTCTGCGAGGGAGGATGAGGATTCCCAACAGAAAACTGCTGGGAACTAGGACTGCCCTCTCCATTGGCAGCAAGTCCTCTTGTGCTGCTTTCTTACCGTGATAGCATGCTTGACATGCCTGTAGCCATTGCTGGGGCTGAGGGCGTGAGACGTGGGGGTCAGAAATGCACCAGATACGCAGCCCTCTCTTTGGTTTGTTTTGGGGCTGGGTTGTGACTGGCCATGTTGAAATCTGTGAGTAAAGAGTCTCTTGGGATTGACCAAGTGCTCTAAGCTCTGCCAGATATTCTGAAGGTAAACAGAGAGCAGTGAAATACAGATGATGCCTGAAGGAGAATCTGTCGTGAACAGAAGGTGTGGCAGGAGGTCGCAGGTCTGCCTCTGGCCTTCACAAGTCGCTAGAGGCCACAGAACTTGGAAATGTAGTAGACACACAGAATTCAGTGTAGGGAAAGACTGCCGAGTAAGACCATTAAAGGGAGAGGGGCTTTAGCTAGTTTTATGGAAATAAAGCTGAGCCTCTGTTCCCATGGAGATAAAGAGATGTGCTTAGTAATCTAACCAGTGTATAGCAGTGCCGCCCAAGAAAGATGTTCAGGTATCCTTGTCCATGACTCCTACCGAGCGTCAGCCATGTACACGTTTAAGTAGTCAAAAATTTTAGCTATTGATTGAATAAAAAATAGCTCTTTAATTTGAAAGAAATAAAAGGCCACAGGAAATTACAGAGAAAGTTCCTAGGAATCCTTCCTCAACCCTCCCACAAGAAGTCACAGAGAACAGAGAGTTTCCAGGAATCTACACCCTCAGATCCTGTGTACTTTATTAAACAGTATAAAAATCAGAAAACTAGCATCGGTGCAAGCTTTTGTTGGACCAGTTGCTCTCACACACATTTGTAGTGCTACATCTACCTACTGCATCACATGTAGCATTGCGTCACTGCACAGTGAATATGTCACCACAGAGACTTCCATCTTAGGGCCATGCTTGCTTCTTTTGCTACCAATGTGTTCTCTTTTATCTTTATATTTTTTTTCACTTCAAGACTCTTAAATGAATATAGCTTTCAATTTGAAGGCTGTCTTTTTACACTTAATGTATAACTTAACACTTCTGTGAAGCCTTAACTAATTATTCTTTATCAATAAAAAATTGGGAGTCAGATATTGGGGTAAGAACCTGAAAGATGAGAGAAGCAGGGGAGCAACCACCAGTGACTTCCTACCTCTTTGGTTTCTTCCTCCAAAGGGGCGAGATCCTCCCTCAGCCCCACCTTACTACTTCCTCTTTCCTATCTGTCTATAGTCCTCCAAACCTCTATGGTTAATTTTGGTAAGCTAGTAGCTAGCTCCACCCTCTGACTCCATGCAAGCTTTATTTGTCAGAACACAGTCAAAATATCACACAAGTCTTCTATAAGAGCAGCTAGTAGTTAAATTTATCTATGGTTTGCTCCTTTTCATGACTGAGTTATCCTCCACGGTATGACTGTACCATAGTTTATTTTACCATTGCCTTGTAAAGGACGTGCTGTTGGGTGTGAATATTTCACTATTTCCCCTCTAGTCATTGAACGACAAGTCCAGTTGTTATAATTTCTATTCAACTACCAGTCTGATTAAAGAAATTCATTAAAGTGGAAGACAGTGCACTGTGCTTACCTCACTCCTCCTTCTCATTGTTATTTCCTTCCAGTGTCATCTTCTGTTTCAGAAGCATCTTTACATGATCTGTGGGTAACTCTTCCAGCAGCCAGTTCCATAGTTTCCATTTGTCAAGGAACATTTTTATGTTGCCTTCAATACTGATTGTAGGATTTGTTTGTTTTAATATAGGAAGGATTCCTGGTCGATGGCTTCCGTAGTTTGAGATAAGAAATTCTGCCAGTTTAAAACTGTTGACTGTGTGTTAAGTCTCCTATGTCACTAGGCCCAGCTGATAGATGAATCTACTTTCTATGTGGCTCTCTACTTCATGGAGCAGGGGTTGAATAGATTTGCCACACTCTGAAGCCACTGTAGGTATGCTTAACTACGCTCACATAGGAATTTGTACAGAACCGTGGGTAGGCAACTGGTGCCTCTGTTGAGAAACTAGGACTAGGCTCTGCATGGTCACTGTTTTTGTGCCCTGCTCCTACGGTGAGAAAGAATGCTTTCTTTTGTTCTCTTGGCTGTATCTGTCTGTTGCTTTAAACCAACCTCTCCAGGACCCAGCCTAGAGAATGCAGGGTCTCACAATCCCACTTGGATGCCAGTATTCAGACTCAGATATCTGAGCAGTCTAGCTTACCTGTTTTCAGAGTCTTTTGGAACCAGCTGTCTGGGACACCTTTTCCCTCATACCAGGATGTTTTAATGGATAATTTAAAGTCTAATGAATAAAGAAGGATTTTGTGATCCTTGACCTTTCTCTAAAATTATTTTTCAAAACACTAATAATATCATTTAAAGTATTATTGTAACAGCTTAACACGTAATTTGTACTTCATACAATTCACCAAAGTGTGTAGTTCAATAGTTTTTGCACTGTATGTACTAAAATCAATTTTACTTTTTTATTGCTCCAAAAAAAAATTACAACTCCTGCACTTTTAGTCTTTGTCCCCTCATGGTGTTCACCATCTCTGTGCTTTTGCTTATTTGTATGATCTGTAAGATTTAGTGACTGGCATTTTTTCCCAGCATAACATTTTTAAGATTTATACCAGTGGCAGGACTTAACAGCACTCCATTCCCTTTGTGGTAGAACAGCATGCCACTTTAGGTTTATGGTATATTTTGTTTATGAACGTGTGAATTGTTTCTAAGCTTCGGCCATTATGAACAGTCCTGCTGCAGCCTCCCAGTGCCGTCCCTGTGTTCCCCCATGCCTTCATTTCTCTTGGATATAGCTAAGAGTGGGATTGCTGAATCGTATGCTAAGCTGTAGTTGAACTTTCGGGGAATTGCCAGACTGGCTTCCGTGTGACTACACTATTCTGCATTTCCTCCAGTGTGTGAGGGTTTTCATTCTTCTACATTTGTACTAATACTTATTTCCTTGGCTTTAAGGCAGTGGGGCTGGTGAAGTTGTACCTAACTGTGTTTGATTCTCATACCCCTAGTTGCAAAAAATAATCATATTTTCATATGTTTGCTGGCAGTTGAGTTACCAAAATTCTCTGTGTCCCAGATGATTCCTTTGTATAACTGCAAACATTTTCTCCCATTTGGTGAACTATCATTCCACTTTCTTGTCATTCGAAGCATAGAAATTTTAAATTTTGATGAAGCCCAGTTTTTCTATGATTACTTTTGCTTTTAGTGTCATGTCTAAAAGCCATTACCTAGTTCAAAATCACAACCTTGTAGCTTACGCCTACCTTTTCTTCTCAGAATTCTGCAATACTATCCCTTAAATTTAGGTGTGTTGGCCATTTTTCTTGAATTTTTATATCTGATATGAGGTAGGAATCCAACCTCTTTCTTTGCATGTTTAATCTCTAGTTGCCTTCATTTCTGAGTAATTTCTTTTTTTTAAATATTTTATTTATTTATTATGTATACAATATTCTGTGTGTATGTCTGCAGGCCAGAAGAGGGCACCAGACCCCATTACAGATGGTTGTGAGCCACCATGTGGTTGCTGGGAATTGAACTCAGGACCTTTGGAAGAGCAGGCAATGCTCTTAACCTCTGAGCCATCTCTCCAGCCCTTCCGAGTAATTTCTAACATACACTTCTAAGTGGAGTAAATATATACAACGGTCATCATTTTAACCATTCATAAAGCAAATAGTGTGTTGGCTTTAAATACGTTGGCAATGTTTTATAGCCATCACCAACTACTGTCCATGTTAATAATCTTCATCTCCAACAAAAACTCATTTAATGACAGCCCCTCCTCCCTCCACCTTGTAAGCCCTGTTATACTTTCTGTCTCTGAATTTGTCTATTATAGGCAAATAATGTAGGCAGAATCACACAATAATCATTCTTCTGCTTCTTGATCATTTCACTAAGCATAATTTCCAGGATAATTTTGTACTTTTCATTAATGTGGAGTTCCCGTTTCTTCCTGGTAGTTATTTTGCTATGTGTCTGGAGTGATTCATTAGCTGATTGTTTGTAGTACAATAAATGTGGCGATTATTCTCAGGCATTAAGTAGTCTTCTCCCCAATAAGAAGTGGAGAATGTAATTGGGAGGTTTTTCCTGGCTAGCCTTGTTTATGAGCCAAGTGTCTGATAGGAAGCAATCCAGACCCACATCACTCTGCCCTTGGCGAATGCAGGAACATGAGGAGTGCCCTTTGCTGGAGCTTCTAGCTGCCCTGGAGGCAGTACAAGCCTGTGTGTTAAATGCTGTGGAGGAAATGTCCTGCTGCATAGCCGTAGCTCCCTGCGGAGCTGGGCACTCGGTCTCGGTGCCATTCTCACTTCTCCCCCCGTACTGTGTACCTGCAGAGTGCCCTTCCAGTTTCCACTCTCGGTGGTGGGTCTGCGCTCCTGGCCAGCATCGTGGGTGTCACCCTCAAGTCTAAAATTGTTTGGCAAGATTTAACTGGAGACTCTCCCTTCCAGCACTTCTGTTGCTGTCTTCTGTGGTCTAGGTTTTCAGTAAACTTTGAGTAATTTTTGTTGAGTGTTAAGGAGCAGTTACATGGCCAAAAGGCCATCTGTGCAGAAAGCTGAGTTTGCTGCTCCACCAAAAAAAAAAAAAAAAAAAAAAAAAAGTTATGGGGTTGGAGAGATGGCTCAGAGGACCCAGGTTCAATTCTTAGCAACCACATGGCAGCTCACAACTCTCTGTAGCTCTAGTTCCAGTGTACCTGACACCCTCATACAGATATGCATGCAGACAAAACACCAATGCACATGAATAGCAACTTTTAAAAAGACTGTCTGGTCTCATAACTTAGTATGTAAATTATATAACACTTCTCCCACATTATTTACAGCTATTTTTCCTTTTAGGTTCTTTGACAAGTTTATTCAGTTTTTAAAGGTTTATTGATCATGGATGATTTAGGAACATCTGCACTTTTCTTTGGGTTGGTTCATCAATATGACCTCAAATAATTAACCAACTTTAGACATAATTTCTTCTTCAAAGAAACAAAACAAGCTAACTCAATTAGCTTGGCAAAAATAAATAAATAAATAAATAAGGTGTTCCTGTGGGACCAAAAATCTAAATTTATTTACCTGTATGTGTGGGAGTAAAGTTTAATAGAGCATAGAAATTATTATGATTACCATAATAAAATAGACTAAAATAGTCAAGGCATCCACAGTGTTTCTGAAAACCCAGGCTGTCTATGCCACAGCCATGCAGGGGTTAGCCTCAGGTAATTCTCTCTACTCTCAAAGGAAATATGACTCTCTTATCAACACTATTTGTACCAGAGCCTATTAAAAATCTAAGTACCTTGATCAAAAACTTAAGAACTAAGGAAGTTGAATTGCATGTTTAAAGAGAGCTTTTAATAACATCACTCTAATTAACCTGCTGAACTTATTAAAATTAAGTCTTGGTTATAAGCATGATATATAATAAAATATTTCATGTGTAAGATGATTTTAGTCATAGATGAAATATAAAAGGGGAAACAGATCCAACTAAGAAAGTAAGATGTATGGTCCAAAGTAAAGATACACAGTGAGTAGTAGGCCTGGCTGTAATGGTCTGTCCTGTCCCTTTAAGAGACAAGCCCCACCCCTCCTCTTTCCCCTTCCCTTCCTTAACCAACTAAATAAATATCCTACCTCACTCTGCATGGTGTGCCTATCTGTCTCTGTCTTTCACCTGACTCAGCTCCTTGTGGGACAGACTGACCCGCCGAGGTCTCTCACCCACCATGTGGCTCCCTGCCTGGCACCTGCTGCCGCCCCTCAGGGGAACCACAGTGTTTTATTTTTACCGTTACACTGGTACTGTCTTAATGATCATTTCTGATGCCTTACTCAACATCAGTGAGTGTCCCCATGCATTGGAGACTGGCTTCGACAAGGATACCTATCACTTACTACACAGTAGGGCATGGGGGTTAGAAAATTAAAGGGAATAAAGACGCAAGTGAAAATAAAAAACCAGAAACATAGGATAGTACTGAGAGGGAGTTCCAGTGAATACTGAAATCTGCCCACATTTAATTTTTTATACACTTTTATACACCAATACATTGCGGGGAGTGGGGGGGGGGCAAAAGCCTGTTTTAACATGATACAAAGTACAACTAGAACAGTTACTTGCTTCAGTACTTGAGACATCAAGTCCTTAATTTTTGAGAAGAGTGTTTTATTGTTTAGGCAGGGAGCCCACCCTAGACCAAGTGTCCTTGAAGGCAGTCACTTCTTAGGTCAAACCTCCTAATTCAAAAGAAGGAACAGAAGTATAATAGAATTCTTTGACCTTTGGTCAGGGTGGAGTGGAACTACCTGTTTGGACCAAATGTCTAAAACACCAAGTAGCCACAACTTAGGTCAGAGTATGTGGCCACACTTGTTGTCAACAACTTTGAGCAAGCTAAAACTCTTTTATCTGTACACAAGGTGAAATTGGTTCACAGTTTTTTGGCCTCTACACTTATGAATAAATTTATTAGCTTTACGTGGAACTTTCCTCTACCCTCCTTTATTTTTGCCTTGTAATTCTTTTCTTTCTTTCTTTACTTTTTATTTATTTATTTATTGGTTTTTCGAGACAGGGTTTCTCTGTAGCTTTGAAACCTATCCTGGAACCAGCTCCTGTAGACCAGGCTGGCCTCAAACTCACAGAGATCCACCTGCCTCTGTCTCCCGAGTGCTGAGATTAAAGGCCTCAACCCTTTTGTGTAACTTATTTTTAGAACAATGTAACAACCAGCCTTACTTGCCTTGGATTTCCCTTGTCATCAGTTTTTACAGCCTAAGCTCATGCACAGTCATTATCTTAAATTATGAGCTCTCCCAGGCCGCGGGTCCATGGTGATGAATGTGGATCATTTGCTGAAAGCAGCAAACACAGAAGTTGAAAGCAACCTTCCAAAGTGAATGAATATCTATCATAAATGGATAATGTCAAACACATTTGGATTCTGCTTGATAAACAGTGATGTTTGGAATACTGTTTGTTTTCTGGGTCCTTTGGAGTCAGTGACTTTATCCCTTATAAAACTCTGTTAAATATTTCTGTAAAATATCACATTCTTCCCCAAACATGATGCTTTCTGTGCTGTTCATAAAGACAGGGTGAATTCCTTTGTTGTGTGTGCATACACACACACACACACACACACACATGCCCTTTGTTAAACACACACACAGGGAAGCCCTTTGTTAGGAACACAGCCATGCACAGACACAGACAGACACAGCACTTCACAAGACAGCCTTCAGGCAGGCACAGATTCAGACTCACACAGCAGACAGAGGATAGAAGAAGACACAGGGAGGGTAAAGTTGAGAACACAAATCTGGAATCCTTCTTGGTTAAGTGACACGAAAGGAAACAGTTTCTTTCTTCATTTTTTTTCCTTTTGGAGTTAATCACTTATATATTCAAACTGACTACAATCTTGTCTCAAAAAATACCGTAAATTCTTTATGAAGTATCTTCCTGAAGTGAAGTGAGTGTGAGTGTGAGTGAGTGTGAGTGAAGTGAACTGAGTGTGTGTGTGTATGTGTGTGTGCATGCACGCACTTGCAGAAGTGATGCAGTGTGGTCTTTGTATCATATAAGCCTAGCCTATCTCTTCCGTTTTCAACTAGGTCCTTAAACAATTTAATCTCTCTAAGCCTTTCCTTGTCTATTATATAGAAATGATAACTCCTGACTACAGTGTCACAAATGACAATGTATGGACACTTAAGAAAATGTGTGATGCATTGTAAGAGCTAAATAAGTATTATTTTTACTTTTATTTCAAATTGCATAATTAAGAGATAAGAAAAATATTGATAAGTCTGAGAGAAAATGTTATTTACAAATATGTAGATACATGTAAATGTCATTTTGTGGTTAAATCTTTATTGGGTAGTCATTTTATAATCATTAACATATATTTGATACTCAATTACTAGTCATTATATTTATAAAGTACTTTAAATGTCTGCATAATGCTTCCGCATTTGACTCTATAGCAAGCACATCAGTTTCTTTTTGTGTTTATGTGGCAAAGTAATAGACAAAAGCAGCTGAAGGAAGAAGCAGTCCATCTTGACTCACAGTGTGAGGGGCTGTCCATTGAAGAGGGAGGTGTGGCAGCAAGACTGTCCTAGCTGTGGTGACAAGTCAGGTGTCTGGTCACACTTCATTCATTTATGAAGATTAATTTCAATTTTCTCCCCTTTTGTTCTTATTTTGTCTTGGACTCCTCGCACCTGATGGTACTAAGCACACTCAGGCTGGATCTTCTCTCCCTACTTAGCCCTCCCTGGAAACACCTGCAGCATGGTCGGGGTGTGTCTCCTGGGTGATTCCAAATCAGGCCAAGTTAGCATGAAGATTAACCATCATATCAGGTGACCCTTACCAGACAACTGTTGACCATTTCTATGCTACAAGTTGGTCCTAATAGGAACCAACCACAGTCTGATATTTATTGCTGTGAAAATAAATTAATTAATAAAAATGCTGCTATAACATTTAAAAACTATTGACGAGACATGCTTTTCATTGGATGATTTCTATTTACTCAATACTTCTCTATAAATAGAACATTTTATACTGCATAGCTCCTGAAAACAAGGAAAGAGATGATAAAACAATTTACATGTATAGTTAAACAAATGAAAGCCTCCCTCAGTAAATGTATTGTTGCAGACCTAGAATTGGAGATGCAGTTTTGGCTTCGTTTTTCTCTTTCTTTTTAAGTGCCTGCATAAACCATTAAGCTGCTCATCTCTGTAACAGAAGGGGAATTATTTTTCTACTTTCATTAAGAAAATTCAAAATCATGTACAGAGTCTTAGGCTCGTTGCCTATATCACAGCATAGGCGTTAGAGACTATTAAGACCTTGGGTAGAGCCTTTAATTTTTAAGTCATGAAATAGCAAGGGAATTGAAAGAAACATGGCGTCTCTCCGGTTACAAGGTAGCAGCGACACGGGGCTGGACTCTAGGCGTGCTAATGTGGGGCCTTCTGGGCCATGGTGGGAAATGTGAATTTGACGTCATTGTTCTGCATTCTCATCTCCCTCATTACCTCTGTGATAAACCTCCTAAACAGCATGGTTTGCATGGCTGCTTCCTCACACCAGTAATAACAGTGTCTGTGTAGCAAGGGGATGAATACTCACTGTCAACTCGTAGAATATAAAACCAACGTACTTTCTGGGTGTCTTTGTGATCTTCACAACTAGACAGTGTCCTGTTTACTTTTAGCTCTCTGCCCGTTACTTCCTGTAAGTTGATAATATTTTTGGATTCCATGTTGTTGGTGTCTTGTAAATGATGTGTGAAGCTTTGACTTGATAAAGAATTGCATCAATAATGAGGAAGTTCCACCCTCATGAAGCGGAGAACATTATTCTTGTAGGAAATGTTAAACTTTGTTTATTGTTTTATCTGTCAGTTTCCTTACATCTCTGTGTGATTAAGATTGTACACATACATATGTGAACCATTGTTTTAATTCAGGCAGATTTTTAAACTGTGGTTTTAGTTACACTAAAATATTAGCTCTGCTTATTGATAGTTTTCATTTGGCTCAGCTATGGCTTCTTTATTGTCTTTTCTCAGATTGCACTATCTTTGCATATTCTGCTCATAAATATTGAATTATAAATGCCCAAATTTAATGCTTAATAATATTGTTTGGAACCTAGAAGGCTGCATATTCATACAGTTCATATGATTTTCCTATGATTTCATGAATCTTCAGCAAATATTTATATTTTATTTATTTTGGTTTTGGCTGTCATATTTCCCAGCCTTATTCACAAAGGTCTTTCATTGTGGAGCCTGTGATTATGTGTAAAGATGAGCTGTAAGGGACAATGGATGCTGCTCGTGACTCTTCCCATCATGTTGTGTGTTGGGGTCTGAAAGACTATGAAGTCCCCCCAAGGATATGAATTACATGTTTCACAACATGAACGCTTCTTTATTCTTCTTAAGTTAAAATTATTAAAAGGGAAAGGTTGACCTTTAAATTCTCAGAAAGGTTTGTAAAATAAAAGTCAAAGAGGACCACTAAATCCTAGTGTGTACTGAGGTCCTGCCTCTAGTATGTCTGCAGGGTTCTTTCAGTTCTCCGAATGCTGGGATTATCTTGCCCTTCTTTCATCCAACTTTAAAGCTTTTTAAGCTACATACATTTCTTGCATCTTTAGAGGGCACATGTACCATGGTGCTCATGTGGAACTTGGAGTACAATTTGTAGGACTAGGTTCACAGTCCTTGCTCCACAAGGTTTCCTGTGGGTCCAACTGAGGTCATCAATTGGCAGTAAGTACCTCATTGGCCCTTCCCTCCATCTTTAACCTGTTCCATATGGAGTTTTTTCTTTATATATTTAGTGGCAGGGTTCTTTATGTAGTTCTGGCTGTTCTGAAACTCACTCTGTAGACCAGGCTGGCCTCAAACTCACGGAGAGCCCCTGCTTCTGCTTCCCAAGTGCTGGGGTTTGACGTGTGTGTCATCATCCTTGTCTAGATACTCTTTTCTTCAGATTTTTAGCTTTCTTCAGTTTACAGATTTATCTGATTCTGCAGATGTGTTTGAGTGTCTTCCCCTAAAAACAAAATGTTCCCCAAACGCTTTTCCTATTTCACCTCTTGCACAAAATTCCTTCACCTCTTCTGCTTTGTTACAAGAAAACCCAACAGTTTTAACTCAGACGCCAGAGAACTGAGCCAGTCACACACAGAGGAGAACACCCAGAGCAAGCCTGTCTGCTGTACTTGGTGCTTTTTGACCTTGTGCTACTAAACCTTGGCTCCCTCGTCTGCCGTTAGGGAATCTTCTTTCGTTGTAACTCACATGAAGTCCCTCACACAAAACCCAAGAATGAAATGACTAGACTTTGAACTGGCGCTTCCAACTGCTCCCCCCTCCCATCCCCATTCACAGATGTTTCCTGGGTTGGTCTTTCCTGTAGTTGTCCTATGATTTCTCAATATTTGCTCTTCCCTTCCATGTAATCACAGCTGTGAATAGCATGGGTTGGGCTCTCCAGCCTTGGCCTGTGTGGCTGCTTTGTTGTTGTTTCCGGGACAGAGGCAAGACCTTTAGTTCTGTCATTTAAGATAAGTATGTAAAACCATCAAGTGACAGAAAGTGCTTTTGAAAGAGGTAAAAACTTTTAAAAATGAGTTTTCTGTGTCAAGGTTGCTGGTATTCTCCTGTAAGGTATTTGCGTCCCTGGAAGAAGCGTCAGCAAGCTTGGCCTGCTCTGTTCTTTCAGACACGGGAACTGCAGCTGAGATCCACAAATACTTTTTAAAATTCACTTTCTACTTTTAAATGAAATTGTAGAGAATCACTAATCTAATATATAAATAGATGGGCCCTTCAGGCTCTTTCTCCCTGGCTAGCTCTAATCTTAAGCCAGTTTTAGCCTTTTAATTATGCTTGACGCTGTTATTTCTGATACTCCTGTTTGACTTTCCTCTTGTTTCTATTGGGCACTCCAGGTTGTTGCCTTGGCTTTCCTGGGAATGTCAGATAGCCTTCATCACAGGAAGAGTGTGCCTCTTGCTGTGTGGCCTGTTCCTTAGCTCCAGGGAGACAACACTGTGGAGTAGCATTCGCTTTGGAATTGAGATGGACAAAGTGTCTGCTAGGTTTCTTCAGCAAATAAGGTTTGGCTGAAAACAGCCCATAATGACAAAATTTCTAATGCTGGCAAGACCTCCTGCTGAGGGCTAACGAGTAGGAATGGGTGTCTGTAATCCCCCAGAGCAGAGGACAGGGCCCTGCAAATGCTGTGGCCTGGAGACAAAACTGGCCTTGAATTTGTTTGTTGCCTTGCTTTTATTCTTCTTCCTCTCTTTCCTCACTTGTCTTTATTTCAGTAAAAGGCCAGCCACAGAAGATTATTTTATGCAGCATAGGGCATATTAAAAATGAAATGAATTATAATCAAAGCTCAGGGCAGTGTTGAAGAAAGAATTGTGAATTTTCCATACTATGTAGATTATTTAATAGAACTATTTTTTTTTATTTATTTATTTATTTATTTATTTATTTATTTATTTATTTATTTATTTTTTGAGAAAGGGTTTCTCTGTAGCTTTGGAGCCTATTCTGAAACTAGATCTTGTAGACCAGGCTGGCCTCAAACTCACAAAAATCCACCTGCCTCTGCCTTCCGAGTGCTGGGATTAAAGGCGTGTACTACCACCACCTGGCTCTGGTTTCTTATTTAATTGATAAGCGCTAAAAAATTATATTCTCCCAAAGCATATTTGAAAAACAATGTGTGTTTTACAGGCAGTTCTTCAGGTTATCTTTAAAATTATCTCAAGTGGCTGTTGGTGGGACTTGACCCCATTTTGCCTGTCTGCACCAATGTTATCCTTGCCTGTGAACACATAAGGACTAATATTATAGGTCCGAATGACTAGACCACAGACTGCTCAGGATTTGGACAATTCTCCTCAGTTTTTTATGAGGTGTTTCTGAGTGACGTTAATATTTAAGTCCAAACAGGCAGTAAACATGGTTGCCTCCCCTGTTGTGGCCTGACCACCCTCAAGTGTTGAAGACCTCAATAGAATAAGTCCAACCTTCTACATAAGGGGAGGGTCCTCCTAGTGAAACTCCCTGAGATAGTGGCTATTTTCTTCCTAGGTATTGAGCCTTCACCCTTGGGTTGGGGCTACCCCATCCCTTCAGGTTCAGACTCGAACTGTAGATACTGCCTCCTGAGTTCGGCTGTCTCAGTAAGGGTTTCTATTGCTATGATGAGCATCATGACTAAAAGCAACTTGGGAGGGAAAGCATTTACTCATACTTCCACATCGCAGTCCATCACTGAAGTCAGAGCAAGAACCTAGAGGCAGTAAACTGATGCAGAGGCTGTGGAGGAGTGCTGCTTACTAGATTGCTTCTCATGACTTGCTCTGCTTTCATCCTCAGGAGTAGCACCATCAGTAGTGACCTGGGCCCTCCCATATCATTAAGCAAGAAAATGCCAGGCAGATTTGACTATAAGCCAATCTTATAGAGACATTTTCTCAATTGAGAATCTTTTTCCAAATCACCGTAGCTTGTGTCAAGTTGATGAAAAACCATCCAGTACAAGAGACAACCCTGTACCCCTTGGAATCTGTTCCGTTTCATACTATGCAAAGCTACCTCCTTACAGTGATTCTCTTTGCCCAGTTCTGTCCCTTACCTTGCTCCTCTCCACGTGAATGTGCATGTGTGAGTTCTGAATCTCTTGAGAACTGTTTAGTATAAAATACAGTAGCCGCAGCACGTAGTCTGTGAAACAAATACTGTGACAAAATGCCTTGTTGACTTTAGCCCTTGACATGACTTCAGCCAAGTTCCCTTCTACCAATGAGATTTGTGACTTTGTGGAAATTCCATAGCCTCTCTCTGTGCCAGTTTCCTAATTTTTAAAGCATTGTCATGAGAATGTGCAACAGAGTGCTGAATAACACATGGCATGTAGCAGCTCTTAAAACACACTAGCATTCTCAACATGAACATTCTAAAAACAGAAGACAAAAATAAGCAGAGAAACAACGAGATGCATCTTCTCAGAAGCTGCACTTTCTGCGAATAAATTGCTACTGAACATCTGTGTATCTTTCCATGCCATCATCTTATAAAAAAGGAGCCACATTTCCTCCTCAAAGTTGGGCCTACTGATCTCTTCTCATAATAGTTTTCTCGTGACTCGCATAAACCAGTGGGTAGTAATGCCTTGAATGAGTTGGGTTGAGTGGTCAACTCTTAAAAGCAAAATTAACAGCTGCTGTTGAATGGTTCTGCCATGTAAGCACAACTGTTTCCCAGGACTTCAGTGCAGTAGGTTGACTCTCTAAGAGGTTACAAATGTGAGAAAGTATTAATCAACTCTAAAGTGGATTGCTAACCGAGATGCATATGAAGACATGCTCTGTGTTCTCTGTACTAACATCTGAAAAGGAATGTAACCATTAAGTGGAAAAAGCACCAGAAGCACTCTCTGTTTATATAGATTCCACCTCCTTTATAGCATGGGCTAACTCTAGAGTGCGCTATGAATAATCATTGCAAGCCTCTGTGAGATGATGTCGAAGTAGGTGAGCAAAGATGCAATTATTAGACATTTACAGAAAACTTTCTATAATTTCAAGTTTTTGTTTCTTACGGGTGAATTGTCTTCTGAAAAGCATTAGATAAATGAAAGAACGGGAGAGAGAAAAGTCTGGGGACACACCCGCATTACGGCTTCTCCGAACACTCTTGAAACTTTTTTTACTGTGTATTTATAGTCCCCAGGTGCAGATCTTCTCTGCTACTACTTTGGCCTGATGTGAGCAATTTAAAAACTTAAATCTAGACAGATGTACGTGCAATGTTTTAATTATCATCTCAAGTTTCAAGCGAGATGAGTTGCAATTTTAATCTAAGTAGTACCCAGCTGATGGGCAAGGCATTCCATAAATGTACTGTCTACTCAAAAATGGTTAATATTATAAATTAATGTTAAGTGTGTTTGTTATCAAGGTGGAAAATGTTAAAAACAAGATGCAGCCTGGTTTTATTTATAGATATGAAAATTTTAATGAATATTTTCAACTATGGGTTAACATTAATTATCATGATTAACATGATTGTTTATAGAAATGTATATACATTTAGTTATGAATATTTCCTATTGTTAAAAATAATCCTGTTTAATTTACACCCCCCCCCTTTTTTTTGCTACAGGGTTTCTCTGTAGCTTTGGAGCCTGTCCTGGAACTAGCTCTTGTAGACCAGGCTGGCCTTGAACTTACAGAGATCTGCCTGCCTCTGCCTCCTGAGTGCAGGGATTAAAGGTATGCGCCACCACCGCCAGGCTTACAAGCAAAAGATTTATTTTTTAATTTATGTATGAGTGTTCTATCCACATGTACAGCTTTATGCCAGAAGAGGGCGTTAGATCCCACTAGAGATGGTTGTGAGCCACCATGTGGGTGCTGGGAATTGAACTCAGGACCTCTGGAAGAGCAGCCAGTGCTCTTAACCTCTGAGCCATCTCTCCAGCCCCATATTTGCAAACATTTGCTGTGTGTGTTTAGGATTCATATATTGCCATCAGGAATACTAAACATGTTTTTATTCCAAGTCCCTAAATGAATACCAGGGTATCATGTCCATTCCTGTGTAAAAAAGGGTCCTTCCAGTAGTCTGTCATTATCTAGACTCATAAACGTTCCATAAGTGGATAACCCTTCCACAAATGGCCTAAAGCAGTCTGTGATGAGTGCTCAGTATTGTTGTGGGAACCTGCTCTTGCTAGCAGAGATGGAAGAAGCACGAGCACTCTGATGTTTTGGAGTCGTAGTTAGAGTAGACTAAATCCTCGGCAGAGGATGTGGATAGACAGAGAAGAGAATTGCATCCTAACATGAAGGACATCAGGCAGTAGCTTGAGATGGGCAAGAGCGAACCATCTTTTCTGTGAAGTGTTCTAAAGTAGGCAGCGAGGAGAGCAGTGTTCTAATGAGACACTGGGGGAGTAGAGAATCCATGTCCTTAACACGGCGTAGGGCTATCCATGCTCTTACCCATCATTCCTCTCTTCATTTGTTCAACAATGGGTCGCCTCCTTCATGCAAATCAGTGGCACACGGACAATAACTGGACTCCACAGTCCAGAAGACTGACAGAGGCCTGCTTGAAGGGAAACACCAGGGAAGCTGTCAGGGTGACTCTAGATAGTTTGGTTGGAAGCGTCACCTCAACTCCCTGACACCCCTTTATCCAAAGAGTCTGGAATGTTTGGTTGGGGGCTTCACCCCAGCTCCTGGCATCCATTTTGGAATGTTGGGTGGAAAGCTCCATTTCAAGCCTTCTCCCCTGAGAGTTGCCTCAATCCAAACTCCACCTCCGAGAAAGCCCACCAGCGGTGACCCCTCTCCAGGGAGGGTCAAGACAACTCCCACAGGCTATTTAAACTGCCCCTCAGAGAACCAATACAGGGTCTCTCCTTTTCCCTCTCCGGGTTTTCTGGGGTGGTGGTGGGGAAGCATTGGCATCCATTAAACCTGGACTTCTAATTCAGTTTGATTTGGTCTGATTTGGGTTATTGTATAGTCAGAGAGGTTTATCAGGCCAAAAAAAAAAAAAATGCCGTAGAGTTAGTGGTCTTGGATTCCAGTGTTATAAATGTGAATATAGTCATCATAATTATGTGCAATATATATTTTGTTTTAGTTTTTTTTTTTTCAGCAATTGAGATTGAGTCTAGGATCATGTGTGTGCTGGGCAGGTGCTATATCCCCAGTTCTGAAGTAGACTTTTACTATTTCTGGTGAATAGCTAAGTTAGCAAACACTGATTGAGCTAAAAGTGACTTCAGGAGTCACATGAAAAACAATAGTATAAATATGATTTGTGTAGTAAATCAAGGGTTGTGAATATTTTCCATGACGTCAGTTTTACTTTGAACCTCTCCATGTGTGGTAGACCTAATTACAGATAAACACTGAATTGAGAGACTCTCCTGATTGGGCAGAGCAGTGAAACAAGGTAGCTTGAAGTCCCTGCTCTCATGGAGTTACTTTCTGCTGATTGAATAACAATGAACTATGTTAACACAGGTTCTGGAGCTGACAGGACCTTTAAGGAAGTCTGAAAGGTTGTAGACTAGCCAGAGAAGCTGGAGATTCCTGGGCAAAGCAGGTTAGGTGTAGAGGAAAGGGAAACCCTAAGAGGGAGGGATTATGGCTGGACCCATGTGGTAAGAAGTCATCCATTTAACAATGTGTTGGAAAAGCATTCCAAGTAAGAGCAGCCACTGCAAAAGCCCTGTGATGGGGCAGAGAGAACCCAGTGTCCATACAGCATGGTGGGAAAGAAGAGAGAGTGAGGTGGGCAGGAGCTAGAACGGGAAGGCCCTCAAAGCAGCTTGGTTCTTGACCTACAGGTGACAGGAAACCATTGGAGAGTTTGGATGCCATACATGCAGGGATGGGGTGGGATGCCAATTATGAATGGTGGATTTATACTTTCTAATTCCTGTCTGTAGGAGGGAGGCACTGAGTGGAAGTTAAGATGCGGTAGATAGACCAGTTAGGTGACCATGTACAGGATCCTGGCGTCTTTGAGTAGGATTCTAGTGACAGTGCAGATGGAGGGATGTGGGGGGAAGGGGACAGGCAGAGCGAGTGGACTTATTTTTGTGAGTTAGCAACACATTAGACAGGCGTACAGCACACTCCAATGGTATAAGAAACAGGCTAAACTGGTTTGAATCCCAGCCTTGCCACTTGCTGAATTTAATTTTGTTCTATAAATGTTGTTGGTTTTGTGGTGCTGGGATCAAACACAGGGACCTCTTGCTGTTGAAATAAGAGCAGCGGGGCTGCGTCCCCAGCACCCCGGCTGCCTGCTAGCTTATGCCCGAAATAACAACACACAAACTGTATTCATTTAAACACTGCTTGGCCCATTTCTATCTAGCCTCTTCTTGGCTAACTCTCGCACCTGGACTAGCCCATTTCTAGTAATGTGTGTAAGCACCCCAAGGTGCGCTTACCAGGAAGATTCTAGCCTACGTCCATCCTGGGTCGGAGTTGCCTGGGAGAGCAGAGCCTGGCATCTCTGCTCCAGAGAGCAGAGCTGTCGAGTCTACCCAGGAGAGCTGAGCATGGCATCTCTGCTCCAGAGAGCAGAGCTTTCAGGTCTCTCCTGGAGCAGAGCAGAGTCTGACCTCACTTCCTCTTCCTCCCAGAATTCTATTCTGTTTACTCCTCCCACCTATGCTTTAACCTATCAGGGCCAGCCAAGCAGTTTCTTTATTGCTCAACCAATGAAATCAACAGATTGATATGACACTCCCACATCATCTTGCATTCACGACAAGTACTCTGCCTCTGAACTACATCCCAAGCCCATAACTTCTTAAAACTCTCCATGCCTGAGTTTTCTCATCAGTAAATGGAGCCATTGTAATAACATATCGAATAGAGGCATTTCCATGCGTAATTTAGTATAACTTCTTGGTACTTCATGTGTGCTGATTATTTTTTTTAGTTATTATTGAAAAGACGGAAAAAAAGAATTAACTTTTTTTAACAGAGCAAGAATTCATAATGTGAGCTTCATATAAGTAAAGAATCCTTTGTTGGAAATTAATACATCTGTTTTTGTCAGGGTAAGTTTAAGGTTCCTGTTAGATGACCCAGATCATGACTGAAGGTGGGAAGATGGGATTCTATGAGATTGGTTTCTTCAGTCTCCAAATCTGCCCTCTCTGTGGTCCTACAGCAAGTGAATGGTTACTTGCTGCCTGACTTTGGATTCTAGTGTTGATGGTCACTAGCTTTGCGCTCTTGGATGTGAGCTGGCTAAGGCTTCTGGGCTTCTTTTTCTCATCTTTAACGTAGGAATAGTTTGTTAAGTACTTAAATGACTCTTATACACAAAGTGGTATTCTAAGTATTAGCTGATGTCATTTTTCACTCCAGAAAACCTCTGTAGAAATTGGACTTAAAGGGTAACGTATCAAAGATGACTCGGAGGCACTGAGAGACAGTGACCAATTAAATAGTTGTAATAAAAATCTATTTGGAATGAGGGCTGGGTTAATGAAGAGTCAAGTTTTAAAACTCACTTTAGAAAGAACCTAGAGGAAAATGTCCATAAAACAAGTAAGCTGTGAGAACTGGAACTAAAAAGCAGGTTGAACACTAGAAATCACAGAGAGACCTGCTCAGAGACAATAATGTGAAGCTTCGGAGTGAATGAGGCCTGTGGAGAATGGACGGAATGGGATGAGTGCTCACACATTCCCAAGGACCTCAGTATGTGGGTCATGCGTCCCTGGAGGCAGAGCAGAGGGAGACCTGTACAGGCAAGGCGCAGAAGGGTTTGTTCAAGTTCGAGCAGAGAAAGATGAAAAGTGTCTCGGTCTGCTCAGCTCCTGAAGCAAAACACCAGGATCCGGGCAGCTTTTAAATGACATCTCACGGTGCTGGAAGCTGCAGGTCTCACATCCCTGAACTGGCAGACTCGCTGTCTAGTGTGGGCCCACTTTTTGGTTAAAGTCCTACTTCAGGGTTAAAATTTCAGCATCTGAATTAAGAGTAAAGAAGACAGACATTCATACTTTTTTGAGATATTTTGAACTTCTTTAGGGAGGAACTAGTCTTATACAAATATGATAATGGCAGATCTACATGTCTTAGTATGGTGGATCCAGGGTGACATAGATCTTTAACTCATCAGAGAGGGTCAGCTGTCCCATGGTGGGTGTAAAAATAGCTGAGCACAGCTACAGCAGCAGTGCCCTTTCAGTGAGTGTTTTCTCTGTCAGATATGTGAAGCGCTTTGTTCTCCCCGAAAGACAGTTCTCTGAAGTAACGACAAATCTTCTGCAGAAGCAAAAAAAAATTAGAAACCACCCAAGTGTCTACTAAAGTAAAGCATTCCTTAAGTAAAGCGTGGTCTGTCTGTGTGATGTAATATGCTCTGGAGATCATTTTCCTAACACGGTAGCTCTACCATAATAAAATGTGACGAAAGATTTCATGTTATTATAGACATATGTCACAGCCTGCAGTTCTCCACGTCTCCCAGTGGACTGAGCTCCTCAAGGAGGGACACAGCTAGATTTAGCTGAAATATGGTCTAACGTGGAGCCTTGTGTATCAATACGTGCTTGGTCAAGTGAGGAAGTGGAGGCATGATGGGAAAGGGAGAATGGGGGTTACACAGGGCTGGCCAGAGGGGAAGGGAAGAGAGAACTTTAGACATTGAAAATACTGTATTATTAGAGAAAATACCACTCAGAAGGTACTGATTGCCTTCTGATGAGAAAGTTGTCAGAGCAAATTTGCAATCTTTAGAAAGCAATTGGTTTTTAAAAATGGGAAAGATGGTTCTGACTCTGACAGTGGAAGGCATGGAGTGGTGGTGGGACCACCCCTGTTGACTGCTTCCGGTGTGTGGAGTGGGCGGGGCGGGAAGGGTAGTGCTGGCGGTGCAGAGCCGAGCCGCATCTGGTAGACGACTGTGAATCAGAACTCTGTGCCATGCTGGTTTTCTACCCTGTTATCTAATGAGCCTAACGAGGTACTTACTCATGGTGATTCAAGGTATAATGGCTGTTTAACTCTGAACACAGTCAAGTGGCGACAATGTCACCCTAACCCACCTGTGATTTAGAAAGAAAGCAGCTGATCAGTGGGGGCTGGAAGGGCTTCGTTGTGACGTCTGTATTAGAGTGTATGTTTTGACTTACTGTTTACTAAGAAACCCATAAACATCTCTGTCCTGGAAACAAAGACATTAATAGGTCTCATTGGCTTAATGGCTTTATTTGTTATTTGAAATCTTGATGAGACTCTGAATTATTAACTTTTCTCGTTTTGAGAAACAGTCATTTGCAAGGTCTTATCAAGTATCAGTTTATAACCTTGTAAGGTGTGTTTGATTTTGTTGGGTTGTTAAGTCGTATTTCTGTTCTTCATTTACTTAAATCATATGACAGTCTGCCTGTAATGTCACTTTCATGATGGTTCTGGGAATTCTCCTATTGATTTTATGATGTTTACTGCTAATAGAAGTATTCCACTGTTTCTTGTCTGCCATCCCACAGAAACTTACGGTAAATCAAAGGTGCTGTAGCATACTATTGGGACTGCTGGACTTGTTACTGGAAAATAGTTATAGTTGATCAGTACTTTCAGAGCACCTAATATAGATAATTTATACAGGCTTGAAGTTGGGTTCATTTTAGCATATATGTTAATTATATATGTATAATATATATCATAGTGACTCTTTCCACAAGAGTAGCAAATACCCAATACTAACAGCTAATATTTAATGACATAATGCTAATTATGTAGACAAATATGTAGGAACAAAATATTAGGGGAAAAAAGCAATTTGATATATATAAAATGCCAAAGGAAAATTAGCTAACAGAAAGGGAATAAGCTTATATATGGTTAAGATGTCAAATGAGCAGTTTTAACTCACAGTCATTTTTTATGGGGATCACATAAATTGAACTTTTTATTTTTAGTTCCTCCTCTTCCCTTCAGAGTTAAATGATGGAAAATTACTCTCCGTCCCCAAACCACTCTTATGCATCATTCAAAAAAGCCCTGACAAGCTAGCCTCTCTAGAACTGGTGAGATTTATGACTTTCCCTCCTGGTGTTCTGTTACTCTGTCTACACCATCAAATTGATCAGTAGGTAGTGATGGGCAAGAAAAGGAAGACAGCGCTTAGACCCAGCTGGTGTCCATCACTTTCATGAACTGCTTGAAGATCGTTAATATTGGGCTTGATTCTCATTATAGCTGGTCATGATCAAATCTTTCTCAATGTTTCTCCTTCCTCTTTTTGTGCCTTGCAGGGTCCACTGGAAAATGACTTGGTGGTTCATGTAGCCCTTGTAGCAGAAAGCCAACGGTATGAGACGCAGCTGTCTGGTGCATTCTTCTGTGGGAAAGGGTGGGGATGGTTGCTTTCTGTTTATCGTGTTGAGAATGGCGGTGGAAATAAACCTCAGTAGTTTCAAGTACATCATCAGTGTGACCTTAAGTGTCATACAAGATACTTTTCATGTTTAACTTACGATAAATCATAAACGTAAATGTGGATATGAGAAATTAGTGCCCACACATTACAGAGATTACCAAAAATCATTGCCCATCTTTCTGACTGCTCCCCAAAGCTCCTGATACTTTGGGGGGGAGAAGCCATTAAGCCCTTCGGATTCTAGTGTGCATGGTGTATTTCAGATAATAACAAATTTACCATATGTTCCAAGTCAGCATTGTCTGTTCCCTTCTACCCCCTTCATTCACATTTCCCGAGCTAGAAATGTAATGTCTAAAATAGCTTCCTCCATCTCCTCCTCATCTCTCTGTTCTCTATTCAGCCTTCAAGTTTTCCTCAATACGTATGGTATTCAAACTCAAACTCCCCAGCAGGTGGAACCTATTCAGATCTGGCCTCAGCAGGAGCTGGTAAAAGTAAGTAATTCTGGGTCTTCCTCCTTGCACAAAGGCATTGGAACAGAACTGCTGGACTTAATTCAAAGGCAAGATGCATAGTTAAATTTAAAATCTGAGAGGTCACCATCTTAAAGTTGGTGATTAAGTTAACAAGTCCACTTTTTTATATTTTAAGTTAAAAAGCAAAATGAATGAAATCCTTCATTGTGTGTGTTTGTACATTATATTCATGGGTCTTGATTTCTTGTTAAAATCAATTACTAGACTTGGGTAAGCACTTTAAATGACAGACCAATCTCAATTTTAGTTGTCATGTGTGAAATCATCAGTTATAGTTTTTATTTTATTTTCATGTTACCGTAAAAACTTCAATTTAATTTTTTTTTTAATAATCACTGCCCTCTGCCCCTGCTTTTTCCAAGCTTTACTTTTGGGAAGGTGAGATCATTCTTAGATGTTAGGTTTGTTGACTCTAAAAAAATTTAATGGCAATAACTTGGTATGACATAGTTAGATGCCTATTTGGGGTGAGATTAAAAGTTGGCTTTGAGAACTGGTCTTGTTAGGTCCAGGGGGGTCGCGCAAAGATGAGGATAGACCAGCAAAGACTAATAAACCAGAAGCAAACTTTATTCCAGAAAACTATATATTCCAGAATAAAATAAAAAAATAAAAAAATAATCTTCATAGGGCACAAAAAGCTTATCAGATAGCTGAGCCCACAGCCAGAGATGGATTTTGTAAGGGTGTGGCAGAGGCCGGTTTCTGAACCCACCTTTTTATAGTAGGGGCACCAAGCATTAGGTCTGAACAAAGGAATTTTTACAATCTCGAGGTAAAACTCAGATACAGATTGCCTTACTTTACAATCAAAATTAACAGTTTTTCAGTTAAACTAGTATTTGTACTTAATCTGTTGCCTTTCTTGGTACTTTCAGGTAGTGTCTACTGAAGCCCTGTGCTCTCCCCTTTGATGCTGCCAGTTTCACATAGCAGGGATAATGTGAACCCAGAGGTCATATATCTATTTCCTAAAAGTTGACTCGGCTCATATCCATAGGCTAGCTCTCAGTTTGCAGAGAGATGCTTTGGCCTTGTTAATAGAGCTATGGGTTGTAAAGCGGAGTAACCAACTGTTAATAGTTAATCCTCAAGCTGCTGAGAGAGCGGCTGACAGTCTGTTCTCATTCTCCTAGGCTTACAACTTTATATTTCTTTATTTCTACATTCCTATCTCTGGAATCTACATTTTTCTATTTTTATTCTAGGACCCTTCAGTCTGAAGACGGGTGCCGAGATGCCTGTGTTTGTGGGTTCTCTTGCTTGTGGAATATAGGAAATTATCAACCCAATAGTTACTTATAAACACATTTTATTTAATAATTGGTTTCAAAGGTCCAGAAACAAGCTACCCACTGCTTGACAGAGTGTTTACAACAATACCTCTCCAGGAATCAAGGTTACATTGACATAAATGATGGTCATAGCCTTGACCGTTGCTAAAGAAAGAAGGCTGAAAGTGAGGTGTGTGTTATTCAGAAAAATGCAGGGGCGCATAATCCGTGGTCATCAGACTTGGCTTGCCAATAAGACAGCACAAACGAAAACCTGGTTTCGAGGCACCAAGAGCACTACCTCATTCTTCTTTATTTATTTATTTATTTATTTATTTGTTTGTTTGTTTGTTTGTTTGTTTGTTAAAGATTTCTGTCTCTTCCCCACCGCCGCCTCCCCTTTCCCTCCCCCTCCCCCAATTAAGTCCCCCTCCCATGTCAGCCCAAAAAGCAATCAGGGTTCCCTGCCCTGTGGGAAGTCCAAGGACCACCCACCTCCATCCAGGTCTAGTAAGGTGAGCATCCACGAAACTGCCTAGTCTCCCACGAAACCAATAGGTACAGTAGGATACCGAACCTGGAAACAACCTAGATGCCCTTCAATTGAAGAATGGATGAAGGAAGTATGGAATATATACATATTAGAGTACTACCTCATTCTTCTTTAAAACACACAGGGCTCTTGAGGATAAGAGCACTACCCCAGGGCTTGATTAGGTCTCCACGACCATATCAGGCAAGGAAAGAACTGAGTCCTCGAAGCTGTCTTCTGACCTTCACACACATGCTATGGCACATGTGTACCCACACAATAAATAAATTTAAACGTGTTGTTTTTTTACATTTGCATCCCTTTTTTTTCCCATCTACTCAACACACCGTAGAAAAACAAAGTTAGTCTGGGCAGAGACACGCCTTTAATCCTAGTACTCAGGAGGCAGAGGCAGGCAGATCTCTGTGAGTTCAAGGCCAGCCTGGTCTACTAGAGCTAGTTCTAGGACAGGCTCCAAAGCTACGGAGAAACCCTGTCTCGAAAAACAAAAACAAAAACAAAACAAAAAAAAAAAAAACAAAAAAAGAGGATAAAGTTAAAAAATATAAGGATTCTTAAAATAGATAACACTTAATAAAATCACACCTAAGTAGAAATGATGGAGTTTTGTGTTTTGTTATTGTTGTTTGTTTTTTGCTCTTGTTGTTTCGTTTTGTTTTATGATAAAAGAAACCAGGAAATGGGGAGCTGCAAGGAGAAACGGGAACACAAAATGGGAGGAAAGGATGCCAGAACCCAAAGCATCACATAGTACAGCCGGGCACAGGCTGTGTCAGTCAAGATGCTTCCTGGTCTCTCCCTGGCAGTGCTAGAGAATAGAAGGAAGGTTAGTCCTTGGGAAATATGGCCTCAAGGCAAAGGAACCCAAAGCTCGCCCTTCAGCCCTTCAGGTGTAATTAATATGAGCACATTTTTATTTATTTATTAAAGATTTCTGCCTCCTCCCATTTCCCTCCCCCTCCCCCACATTTTTAATGATAGATAGGTTTTTTTTTAACCAGATGACATGTGATTTATATGTAAAAAGACAGTCAGTATAGATAAAAGCAAAATCACTTGAATATAGCTTTTATCCACTCATCAGCAAACTGCTGGAATATGCAAAGCACTGAGTGTGACTTAAATGACCTCTGAGTCTAGTAGTATGGATGCCAGTTCACGGTGATAGCAGCTATAGTTAGGTATCTGTACAAAGTGCTATAGGACCACAGAGCACTAGAAAACATTCTATTGCACAGTATCTGAAGCATGTCCTGATTTGCATTTTATCGTTTTAAAATGGTGTTAGCAAGTGATTTGTGCTGTGGTGGTAAGATAGGACGTAAGACAAACGTGTGACCAACAAAGCTTCCCCATGCTTGTGTCAAGATGGAAGAGTCTTTGTTGGCTGTGGTCCAACCTGTTTTCCAAACTAGCTGCTATGTGGGGCTTCCTCCCCTAAGATATGTCGTTTAGTATACGTGTGTGTGTGTATCCGTCATAAGTCTGTCTTTTAAAAGAAAAAAATTTTTCACTAATTTTAGTTGGGTGCACATAATCTAATGCCAATCACTGCTCCTTTTCTTCTGAGAAGCTGCACCCTGTTTCAGCACTCAAAAGAGTACATAAGGACAGACAGCTGGAAGCAGGGCTTTTGCCTCGTGTGGTTAAAACTTGTAATGTTCGTGGTGAGATGTCCGTCATGGTGATCTGGATACAGTACAAAGTCTGAAGCATGGCTGTGTTTTTGGGTGGTTGTTCTCCTCCATGTGTTTCAGCACAGGGACAGCATTACCAGGCACCACCGACTTAGTTGTCATAGACCTGCCTTGTCATAGTTCAGGAAAAAAAAAAAAAAGGAGAGTCCTTTTACTGTAATAAAGAAGAACAGTCCTACCTAAGTAGGCTGATTTTAACTTGCGCATGATTGGTTAATTTTACTACTTCCCAAAATTTAGTCATTCAGTTATTTCAGAAAATGTAAAAATATTTGTGGAAAAGAGTGTCCAGTCTAGTGTGCTGTGCTACAGTCTCTCCACCTGGGCAGTGTGGCGCTGCCAAGTATTCATTCTGAGCAGTTGTTTAAAGTCCCTGCTATTCAGACAATAGGCTGCTTGGAGGACATTCATAATAGTTTAAAGAACTCTGATACAACAGCAGTTTTGTATGTGATGATGTTATTTGCACACAGTTTGAATCACAGTCATATTGTACAGGAAGAGTTTGATAATCCATCTAGAAATATTTAGGGTTTTATATGTTATCAAATGGAAATGCAAATTCATTCTTGGCAGATTAAACATTTATGTACTTTAAATTTTTACTACATTTTATTTATTTATTTTACATTCCACAGCATACATGTGGTAGTCAGAGGACAACTTATAGCTGTCAGTTCTCTCCTTCTACCAAGTGGGACCCATGACATCACTCTCTGGCCCATAGGCCTAGAGGCAGGTGCCTTCCCTATTGAGCCATCTTGAAAATCCCATTTAAGTATTTCAAAGTGATTTAAATATAAAATCACTTAGAAGAAAAAATAGAAGAATGTATTTTATAGCCTATTAAGACGGAAAGGCCATATTTAGGATACCAGCCCAAACACACAGTTTAGGAGATGAGTGGCGGATTTCACTAAGTAAAGCATAAAAGCCTGATAAGTCATAGCTGGTTATGAAATTTCCTAGTTGGAAAATACATCAATACTGAAACACCACTCAGTGAGTGATGTTTTCCCTACTATGGAGTTCTCAGACACTGAAACCTGGACAAATATTTACTTCAAAGGATAAGGCTCTCTATCTTACAAAAAAAAAGGGGGGGGGACAAATACTTAGAAGAAGGGGGAACAAATGAAAAATATAGAATATTCACATTTAATACGCTAGGAAAATTACCCAAAAATATGTCAGTGCCGTAGTGTGAAAGTAAAATGAAATGTCATTTCAACCCAAAATGACATAAAAGAACTATGTAAATTGGTATATATTTCTAGAGCGTGAAAAAACAGATATTACATTTCAAAAAGAAAGGATGGTCTCCTTGGTCAAGCAAATCTAAGAAATTGTCTTGTAGATATAATTGCATACCATTCAAAGATATTGCTTGAAATATTTTTTAAATGACAAAAAAAATGAGAGCTAATTTCATCAGGGACTGGAAGCTACCTGGAAAAGGGGCTTCCTGCCTGGATGTTTTTTAACTCAGCAATTCCAGGATTGCTCTTGTGCGGCACCTTCCTGCCCTCCAATGCTCTGTTTCCACATCGTGTCTGGAACACTGCCATAATAAGCTCAATAACTGGGACATGAAGAAGATTATATATTATAGGAACCATTATGCTAATGTGTGCCCATTGATCCATGAATATATTGCAGATTTACGTTTAACCTGTGTCCTTTAAGAATCTCTTGATGCTTCTTCAGGCTTACACAATAACTTATACATCCCTTTCAAAATATACCAGAGTCAAATAATTGTTGCATAAGGTATGAAAATAAACAAGCCAACGTGTTGGCTTGGAGTACTTTGAAATTCATGTAATCAGGAAACAAATCAATAAAAACGATTCCATTTTAATCATAGAAACTCAGTGGGAGATGTGTGGCCCTGAGTTTTTGTTTGTTTGTTTGGTTGGTTTTGTTTTGCTTTTCAAGACAGGGTTTCTCTGTGAAGCTTTGGAGCCTGTCCTGCAACTTGCTCTGTAGACCAGCCTGGCCTCCATCTCATAGAGATCCACCTGCCTCTGCCTCCTGAGTGCTGAGATTAAAGATTAAAGGCCTACGCCAACACTACCTGCTAGCCCTGATTTTTTTAAAACTTTAAGTGGTTGGATTTCTCTCTCTTTCTCTCTTTCTCTCTCTCTTTTTCTCTCTCTCTCTTTCTTCCTTTCTTCCTTTCTTTTTTTTCTTTTGTAATGACAAGGGAAACATTTGTCTCTTTTGAATTGCTTAGTGAATCACAACCATGCAGGCTGTATACTTCTACCAATACAATAGCAGTGCTACAGTTTAGAATGTCGCTAAGTGAATCTAAAATGTTTTGCTTTCAGAAACTCAGTTACCCCAAATCCACCATTCTTTGTCTAGTTTGTTGATCCTAGATGGAGCTTCTGCAGTATCGTTTTCTCTAGAGATAGCATTAATAAGCCAAAGGACTTGTTTCTTGCAGGCTTATTTCCATCTGGGTATCAATGAAAAGCTAGGACTGTCCGGAAGGCCGGATAGGCCCATTGGCTGCCTTGGCACATCAAAGGTGAGTGAGCGTTTTTCCTCATGGAGGAGCTTTGGGTAATGATTCTGCATGCTGAAGTCATGCTTGGCCTCTGGCCACCCCTTGTCACATTTCATTAGTGCTTGAGGCATTTGTTTGAATTATCATTTTCTGCACATAAATCTTACTTATTGAGTGTCGTATTACTGAAGCTCTCGGGAATAAATGAACATCTCACTGCACGTTATTGCTAAGCTTTGTAAAATGTTTATAATAATATTTACTCAAGCATAGGGGTTTTCAACCTTATTAGAAATATCCTACTTTAAGTTTACTGTCATACTGGCTGAAGCAAAAAGAAAGAAAGAAAAAAATCTTGAAAATTTAAGAGTTTTGTAAGCTATTACTTTGCCTATTCAGAAGTAAGTGTCAGTATTAATTGTGGTTGAGACTTAGGATGCTACACCATTCTGCTTTGTATCTGCTCTCTTTCTATTTCCTCTTGCAGATTTATCGCATCCTTGGAAAGACGGTGGTCTGCTATCCCATCATCTTCGACCTGAGCGATTTCTACATGTCCCAGGACGTTCTCCTGCTGATAGATGACATAAAGGTGCTCTGGAGAGAGATGTGTGTTTGCTCTGGCTTGTGTCAGGTGCTGTTGAATAGAGCGCGCTCCTGGGTGTCTGTGACAGTGATGACACCGAGCAGCACCTTGGAGAGTTTGGGATTCAGATAGATGACATTAAGGTGCTTTGGGAGAGCTGGCTGTGTTCGCTTTGACTTGTGTCAGGTGCTGTTGAATGGCACGCGCTCCTGGGTGTCTGTGACAATGGGCGACACCAAGTAAGCAGCACCTTGGCAGAGTTTGGAATTCTGGCCGTGCTAAAGTAAAATTACACTCTTCTAGAAATGGAAAAGATACAGTTTAAAACTGTGTTTCTATGGTACTATTAGTTCATCCCTTTTTGAACAAAGTTGAATTAGCAGAATAAATTTCTTTGTGAAGACTGTCCAGTAGAACTTCAGCTAACCCGTAATTGGATGGGTTAAGATCTGCTCCACTCCACGCTGTATACAGGGCAGAGAGGCTTAGAACCATAGTTGAAACACCTGGGCCAGACTGCATCTGTTACATTCTTGACTCTGTGTGTTCTCAGGCAAGTTACTTAGCTCCTGTGCAGATAATAAAAGGGCTGTTCTGCAGAATCGATGAATTCGTGTATGTAAAACACTCAACAAGTGCTGAGCACTTCATCACTGAGCACTGAAAGGTCATGTGATGGTGATGAGAGCCATTGATGGTTTCCATGGATCCGGCTCATTCTCTTCTGCCTCTTGCTCTACTCCATAGAGAAGGCAGTGGCAGTCTTCCGAAGGATAGGGCATGGGGATCATGTTTTGTCGATTCGTTCATGAGCTTACCTTTTTAGGGAGAGAAAGAAACATGAAGGGAAAGGGTAGAAAAAGGTGTGACTAAGTCAGAACCTCCAAACAGAGAGCAAAGTCTAAACTGAAAATGATTCTACACTTCTGAGTAGCCTAATTTATCCAGGGTTTGAGTAGCAGTCGTTACAAGTGCCACAGGCTCTTTGCCGCTCAGTTAATGTCCCCAAGTAACCTCAGATGTTTCTCCATGACGTCCTTCTTCCATCTCATTTTTTGATAGAATGCACTACAGTTCATTAAGCAATACTGGAAGATGCACGGACGCCCACTTTTCCTTCTTCTCATCCGGGAAGACAACATAAGGTAGGTTGGAGGAAAGTAAGCTGTGGGGCTGGAGAAATGGCTGAGCTGTTAAAAGCCCATACAGTTCTTGCAGGGGACCTCAGTTCAGTCCCTAGCACTCATACCAGGTGGTTCTCAACAACACGTGACTCCAGCTCCAGAGAATCTCATGCTTTCTTCTGGCCCTTGTGGCTACTGCATTCATACACACACACACACACACACACACACACACAGTCACAGTCACACACATCACATAACTAAAAGTAAAATACACAATATTTATAAACTTTACTTGCCTTCTGGCTATTAACATAGAACATTTGAAAGCAGGGCCTCCTGGTATTTTTGTGTTCTTCTTAGCATGTTGCAAGCTCTTTCACATATATAGCAAATATTCGATTGTTAATGTCCCAATCTGCTGTTAATAAACTTATTTTGTTTATTTGTTTTATTCTAGAGGTAGCAGGTTCAACCCCATATTAGACATGCTGGCAGCCTTTAAAAAGGGAGTAATTGGAGGAGTCAAAGTTCATGTTGATCGTCTACAGGTAGCCTTCTAAACCTCAGCGTGTTTCTTGTTCTGAATGGCTAGTCTCGGGGCAGCCATGGTTCTCGGGTGACTACCTCCCTGCTCTGTTGTCACCCCCCCCCCCGGATTATCCAGTTGCACCAGTCAGGTGCTGAACAGCTGAACAGCAGCTGTTTTCTGTCCAGAATTTTAGACTTTGGAAGCTTAACTTCATTTTGGTATTTGAGGAGATGAATGCTTAAGTGAACACATGTCTTGCTTATAATCTTGGGCTTTTGCGGGCGTTTTGGTCATGTGCTGTTTTGCTTACAGAACTATATAACATCCAACAGGAGAAACCATTGTTCCATTCCAGTACCACAGCATTGCCACACAGTTCCTGGACAGAAGCCCCGTTACTCCCCAGCGAGAGTACTGTTGCCCCTTTTAAACATCCTCTTCCAGAAAAAGTCAAGCATTTAACTAATTTAATATTCTCTAATACCAAGTGATGTTTTAAAACTGAAATCTGTAGCGTATTAATAGGATTTGGCATTGGCCAGTTAACTTAAGGCAAACATTTACTTTATAAACAGAAATATCCAATAAGGGTTGGTAGGATATATAAATAAAAAATGTTAAGTAAAAGTTTCATTTGTGTGCTCTCAACATTGTTATCAGTTTTAAGAATTAGGAATTTTTTACTTTCTCACTAAATCCCGTTGCCTGTACCTTTGGAGTATATCTAGGCTCTACCTTGCTTCCATGATGCAGGCTACTATTGTCCCTCACTAGATTTTTCTTTCACCTCCTGGATTGTACTACAGACAGTTAGCTTTGTCATAATCACCTGTCACTGGTAGTCACATGGATTGTAAACCTCTGGTAACTTCTTTTCTCATACACACAAAAGTGGAAACCAGAGTCCCAAAGATGGTCCTGTGTGATCTGTAAGGTCTGCACCTGCATCATGGGCACAGCTTGCTACCAACTTCCCAGCCACTCTATTTCAGCCACACTGTCTTTATTGCTTCTAAAATTCACCCTTCATGCCCCTGCCCTTGGACCTTTGCACTTGATAGTCCTTCTCCAGCCTAAGCAATGACTACACTCCTCCTCCATCCTGAGCATTGACTAAGGTCCTCCTCCATCCTGAGCATTGACTAAGGTCCTCCTCCATCCTGAGCATTGACTAAGGTCCTCCTCCATCCTGAGCATTGACTAAGGTCCTCCTTCATCTGAGCATTGACTAAGATCCTCCTCCAGCCTGAATGTTGGCTATAGTCATCCTTCTGGTGTCTGCTTTACATGTGAATCTTGTTAGAGAAATTTTCTCTGGTCACATACATATAATGGCTAACTTGCCTCCTCAAATTTCTCCGTCCTAGTGTCCCTTCCCCTTGCTGTTCTTATTTCTACTTAGCATTTATTCCTCTGCTTTGCACTCACATCATCTGATGGGTACTAAGTTTATAGTATCCATCTCATAGACATACTCATAAGGGCAGTGTCTTAGTTTAGGTTTTCATTGCTGTGAAGAGACACCATGACCATGACAACTCTTATAAAGAAAACATTTAATTAGGGTGGCTGGCTTACAGTTTCAGAGGTTCAGTCCATTATCATCATGATGGGAGCATGGTGGTGTGCAGGCAAGCATGGTGCTGGAGCTGAGAGTACTGCATCTTGTAGGCAACAGGAAGTTAACTGACTGTCACACTGAGGGAAGCTTGAGCAAAAGAGACCTCAGAGCCTGCTCCCATAGTGACACACTTCCTCCAACAAGGCCACATCTCCTAATAGTGCTACTCCGCTTAGGGCCATTTTCTTTCAAACCACCACAATCAGCTTCAAGGGAACAATGGTTTCATATATCTTTTTCATGCTAATCCTTGGCACCTAACATAATGTTTGCATATGGTCAATCTGCTTATAGTTGAACGTCATTGAAATGCACACAGGAGTTGGACATTGGCTTTCTTATTTCTGCTCTACAGGGAAGATTTATGTGCCTGTGTTGTGTGTCCTCTCTGCATCTGTAATTACATATTTGTGGATGTTCCTCTTTCATCATTTCTACTAGAGAAATGATGGGTTCATATGCCTCCCAAAGCAATATTTCCTACCTTCAGCTTCTTCATATTTGAAACAAACTCGGATAAAATGATACCTAATTTTAAAGAATAATAGTAACTTACAGTTTGTTTTCTGACATTATTTCTTAGATTATTAGAAGTGATAGATAAAGCTACAAGCCATTACGTATGATCATCCATTCATGCTACTCACCATGATACACTGACAAACAAAAAAATGTGCTTGAGTTTAGACTCAGCTTGCTCAACTTATAATTGAGAAGTAGTGGGCTATAGAATGACCATCTGGGTTGTCATGTGCTAGAAGGAAGAGAAGCAATTACTTAGATAACCATTACCTTCATGATCCTGTAAAATGGAGAGTTGATTATTACATCACTGGATGGCTCTGAAATATATTGCAATATCAGAATCCAAGGCATAATTGTCTATTGCCTTTCCCCCAAACAATTTAGTACTTCAGTTTCTAAAAGTTTAATAAATGCTGAAATATTTTAGTACCTACTTTAAAAACAAAGCATATAAAGACGGAGGTTTAAAACAACCAGCGGAGACTCTGCTCCATCCCCAGCACTGTACTAAATAAACGCTTATAATTCAACGAACAGAGAGACCATCTTGTGGTGGCTTTCCTATTTTATATGACTCATGAACTTGTTGTTTGGTGTCTGCAGTCTATTTATAGATGCTTGTAATCTGTTTTCATTTGTTACATATAGAAATCTTTGAATTTGGAATGTTCATTTAAGAAATCACTTCAAAATCGTATTTAAGCAAACTTCAGCATTGCTTCTAGAAAAGTCTGAGCACCGAGTGTCGCTTAGCAGATGTAAACGTTTTCAATCCTCACATTTCAGACACTGATATCTGGAGCTGTGGTAGAACAGCTTGACTTTCTACGCATTAGTGACACAGAAACGTAAGTCCCCTTGAATTACTTGGTTTTTGCGTTTCTTGTGATTACATTAAGGAAGCAGGGAATCTGAAATGTTTTCTTTTGCTTTCCAGACTTCCAGAATTTAAGAGCTTTGAAGAACTTGAATTTCCCAAGCATTCAAAAGTCAAACGACAGAGCAGTACCGTAGATACTCCTGAGCTGAGACAGGAACCGGACATCACCATTACCGCGTGGAGAAACAAATCCACCCATGAAATCCTCCAGAAGCTGAAAGTGAGCAAAGATGTAATCACACTTGCCAGGACAGGACCTCTCCGTCAGGCTGTGGGTCTGTGTCCTCTGCTCTGTACCCAGGGCAAGCAGGGGAAAGTTGTCCTCTTGGCCAGAGTCGGTGTGCATGCATGAAAGAGGGCAGATGTGCAGGAATCTGTCAGTCTGGAGCTGGATGTGCAAAAGAGCTCATTCAGTGCCCTTTTCCCTCTCTGCTCCATTCGCAGCTCTTCTGCCCCAGAGTTTAGTTCCAATGAGTGCTTTGTCTCTCCCGTCACTGAGGAACATAGTCCTCTTACTGTGCCCACATGAGTGTTTTAGCAATTTGTTAATCTCTTGAGATTACTCACACTTATAAAAAGAGATTAAACCTTACTGGCAGAGCTGTAAACACTGGGTCTTGTTTGACCACACAGATTTGAGCATAGAGACTACTTTCCTTCCAGTCATGGCTAGCTTCTTATTAATCCACATAAACAAAGCTATCACATAGCAGCCACAAAGAACATAAACAGTCCTGAAATGCAAATATTCTATATGTGTCCCTTCCTTTCATGTGTCTCATTATACCCTGACTGTAGCATGATCTGCCATTAATAAATAAGTAAAATCAGGAAGAGTCTCAGATACTGGTACATTAATATTATACACACTGTAGAATCTGATTTGATCTTTAAATCCTGCTATATCCGGAAGCTGGCCTGTGTACCCTCTGCCTTCCAGGCATCTCAGACCAAGAGGTCTGTAATGTCATCTTATATTTATTATATCAATGACATTTTTTTCAGTTCCATATTCCCTCTCTGTATCATGGTTTATTATTAGTTAAATCCTATGTTTTCATTTTATCCGAGTTCTTATGCCAATTGGTGTTTTCAGGACTGCAATTGTCTGGCCGGTCAAACCATCCTGCTGGGCATCCTGCTGAAAAGAGAAGGTCCTAACTTCATCACCATGGAAGGTAAGAGTAAATAAGCAGGGGATATATTTATAAGAAGACTTCTATAATTTGAATATCTATCAGATGTACATAAAAATGCCCACTGTTCTAAGTTATTTTCCTCTTCCAGTAAATCTCTCACTCCTCCCTCTAGCACAGCAGACTCAGATGTGACTCACATGCAATGACTTTCTTCTGTGCTTGGCTGTTCTAGAGCCTGAATTCTGCCTGTGACTCTGAACTTCTGAGTTGCTTATTCATACTTCATAGTTGCTTATTGACATTGTTGTTTCCCTCTTTATTTCCTGCCATTTTTCAAAAGTAGTATTGAACAGCTACATTTATGAAAAATGGCTTCTTCATGGTTTGTTGTAGCCATTTGGAACAGAATAATAGGATTTTGCTCTGATGGTGATCAATAAAAAAAAATAAGTCATTCTAATTGTGTCTTTGTTCACTCTACCCTGAAAGGAGACCCAGTTATCCTTGAAGTCCACATTTGTATGTAAGGTCTCTGCTATGAAGAATCCTGAAGTTCTATATCATGATCTGTTTCTGGCATTTTATAATACAGAATAATATAGGATATATTGAAATATGTTTAATTTCTAGTCATCAGATTTTCTGACTTATCTCAAAGCACTATTCAGTGGTACGTGTTAATTTGGTTAAAGTGTAAGTACCCTAAATGCCATTGTGAAACTCACGGTTACAGTCTGGTAATGAACTCAACTTACTCAGACAAAGCCTCCTGAGTTTCTGCAGTATTGTAGCAGTCATAATTCTCGAGTAGTATGAAGCAGATTTCAAGCACAATCTTTTATTTTTTTTAAGTCTTAATATTAAACACTGACAGAATCTTAATTGTATTAAGGAAAGTCATTGAGATTTAACCTTTAGTTAAACCAAAAGGAAGTAAGATATTTTAAAGTTAAAAAAGAATTCAACTTGTTATTAGGAATCTAAAATTTTAAGTATATATTTAACAATGTTTAAATCTTTTAAATCATTAAAATATTATATAATAAAAACACTTGGAGTTATCTTGGGGTTTTTATTTTCAGTTATTTACTACTGGGAAATATTTTCAAAGCATTTTTTATAAACTTGCTAATAGACGTCTTTTACTTAGGTATCTGAAAGACTATAGAATTGCTCTTTTTTAAATTTGTTTTTATTTTGCAGTACTGGGGGTGCTTGCTAGGGGAATGTGCTGCACTGAGCTGCCTCTCTACCCCTGCTATTACACTCTATTAGAGGGGGCCTCACCAGGTCGTGCACAGTGCTTTGACCTCTCTGTGCTCCAGCCAGGCTCTGCACTTGCAGTCCTCCAGCCTCAGCTGAGTAGCCTGGAATACAGTCTGCACCACCAAGCCAGCATTTGCAGGCATCATGGAACCTGGATAGATAATCTAATTTAAGGCTGTAAAAATAAGTGATAGGAAATTGCAAAGATTTTTTTCTTTACCCTTACTAACTTATTGGTGCTCAATTCTGTCACATGGCTTCTTACTGACAAATCAGTCCACATGTGAGCTGTGGCCAAAGTGATAATCCTGGGGGTGTATGGACCACATGTGAGTCATGGCCTAAGTGTGAATTTTCGGGGTGTGTTGAGTTATCACAGCTCCACACACTTAACAAGGCCTTAGTAACCTTCCACTGAAAAAAAGGGTATATATTCAGTTGCCTAATTATTTTACTATGTTCTGTTTTCTGTAGAAAAGTAAAATAATACTTGTATTTGCTTAAAAGATCAGATTATATATTAGTTAGGAAAACAATAACTTTGAAAACACTACACTGCTTATTTGGGTTATGTATTTAAACCAGTCAGTTTAAAGCAAAATGAATATTTAAGAGGTGGTTTTCCATTTACTTATTTATTTAAGAGGAATAAATATTGCACATTTAGTTAAAAGCTTTCTTCAATGAAGATTTTTCTTATCCTATGCCTAGGTACTGTGTCTGATCACATTGAGAGAGTATATAGAAGAGCTGGCAGCAAAAAGCTTTGGTTTGTATTAGTTTCCTTGTTGTTATTTTATTTTTTATACTGTTATATTCGGCACCTTAACAATAACAGTTTATTCTTACAGATGATACTCATCCTCATTTTGACATTTAAACTCTAAAGTTATGGCATCCTGACTTCAGACTTAGAAAAACATACGGGATAAAAACCTCCCCAGGGATTGAGCGTCCTCGCGGGCGGCAGGATAGTCACTCTGCCAGGCTGCACTATCCCAAGGAGGGTTTTCTTTTTCATTTCCATCCTATGTCCAGAAAATCTGTTCTGTTGTTTTAGAAGATCATAAAATACCATTTAATCCTTAGCAAAAATAGTTAAAGGTAATTATCACTCAAGTTGAAAAAGTCATGAATAAAGCTGTTTAAATTCACAATGAGGAGAGTGTACCCAGATATACATTCTGATGCAATTAAGTCTCAAGCAGTTTCTTATGAAACTCCCTGGATGGTAGTAAACCTCAGCTTTCTATTCTCTGAAGTTAAGGGACTGGACAAAATAATTTGTAGTGCTACTACAGCTCTGCGTTATGGTGAATACACTCTTCCTGCTAAAGAAATAAGCATCCGGTTTAGATATTTCAAATTTCTACCGTAAGCTGTTGGTCCAGTGAGACATGCCGTCAGTAAGATGTGTTCATACAGAGTATTGCTTGCGCTAAGCAAAGCCAGTCCCTGCTTCTGCATTATACTTATGTCTTGATAAAGCACTAAGTAGCAAACATTTGGAAATGCTGACTGTTCTATTTAAGCACTAGAGTCCTGGAAGCTTTATTTATTCTGTTCTCCCTTTTATGGCTTTCCACTGCCCCCAGGCTGGCTGTGCGATACGGGGCTGCATTTACCCAGAAATTTTCCTCCTCTATAGCCCCTCACATTACCACCTTTCTGGTGCATGGGAAACAGGTAACATGCTCAGGATTTGGGAAACTCGAGTTGCTTGATATGTGTGGGTTTATCTGCATTCCGAGGGTTATATGCGTCTTTTGGTGTTCAAGTATTCGGTAAAAGTTTCTCTAGAAATGGGAGTATGTGTCTCACTAACTCGGTCAGCTATTGGCTTGATTTTCTACTAGTCCATTCATGTTGTAATTAAGAAATATAAATGCTTGTTATAGGCCAATTTCTGTGGAGATCCTAAAATTTTTTTAAAAAATTGGTTTTGATTTTACTTTCTCTAAATGTTCACCTAAATTTTACTTTTGAGGGGAACGTCTTATATATTGCATGTGGTGTAATTTGGGGGCTGTAAATCTGTTCTGTCTATATTCTAAGACTTTTTCAGGAATGTATAAATAGAAGTGTGAATTCCATCCCCCAACATTCTGTCTTTATGGAGAAAGAAAGTGAGGGTAATTCACTTCTGAAATTCACTACTGAGTCTTCTAATCCAGGCATCTGATTATCCAGGTATCAAAAGAAACATAATTCAAGGCTAGGAAGAGATGGCCCAGTAGTTAAGAGCGCATACTGCTCTTCCAGAGGATTCAGGCTTGGTTCCCGACATCTGGCAGCTAAGGACCACTGGTAACTCTGGCTCCATGGGTTCCAGGCTGTCAGTCTCTGTAGGCACCTGCATTCTCGTGCACACATGTACCCATAGTCACACACACAAATACACATGATTTCCAGTACTATTGTAGAGAGACCTGTAGTATAATTGGCATAGGAGTCCGTCGCAAGCCCCAGAGATGCTTTCATGCATCTGTTGCTATCAAGCAGAGTATTCTCAATTCCTCCCTCTCCTGCCCCAGTTAAAAGAATAGTTAGGGCCTCTTGGTCTTTTTCTTTCCCAGATTATTTTGACATTGATCTTGGCACCAGATGCTCTTTACCACCGCTTGGTGGCTGAGGTGAGGGTGAGACTGTCTTTGAGGCGTCAGGTCTAATGACAGTTTATTGTTTCTTCTCTATCATGTGAGGCCCAACTGTTTATGTCTTAAGTTTCCTCAGATCAAGGGCACCATTCAGTCATCATCTTTTCTGTTTGTGAAGATCTGGCCTGCTTTCTTCTTTGCCCTCAGGTCGGTTGTACGCCGTGCAGCAAGTCTTTTAAGTAAAGTAGTGGACAGCCTGGCCCCATCCATTACTAATGTTTTAGTGCAGGGCAAGCAGGTAAGTATCTGTTTTCCACATCACAGTCACAGCAGTTTCTGCTTAGGACACTTAGTCTGGACACCTTGATGGCACAGACGGCTCACAAAGAGGTTACCAGTGGCTTGGGGGTTTCTCCACAAGTCTCTTCTCAAGCAGGAAAGATGCACACACAGTCTAAAAGTAGCAGAACATTTAGTGGGCCATCTCATTTTCGCCCTGCACCTTAGGACTTTCATTTTCAGCCCCCATGTTTACTTAAGTTCAGTGCAGTCTCCAGTGTAGAAAACAGAATAATGTCCCTAGAGGGGCACTCGGCCAGGGCCGTGATGCTCAGAGCAGAATAATGTACCGAGAGGGGCACTCGGCCAGGGTTATGATGCTCAGAGCAGAAGCCAGGTGCATAGCAAAGATACATTTTCCTTCCACTCCACCTGACCGCTCCCTTCCCACTCCTTACGGATTCCTTCAAATTGAAGAGGAGCCGGAGTCTACACGCCTGTGCTGCTCCCACACCCTTCACGCTCCAGGCCAGCTCCTGTCGCCTAGCTCCTTTCTACCCACCAGGGTCAGCTCCTCACTTGTGCTCACAGGCCCATCTATAGTTGCACACGCTCTCTCTTTCTCCTCTCTGTCCCCCTCCTTCCCCTCTCCTCCCTCTCCAGCCCCGTGTCTCTTTCCTGTGTGCTTGATGGGGAATGGGTTGGCTTGAGCTGCGCATGTGGAGTTCGGTGCTGCTGCTCATCTTCTGTAATCTCTAATCGTCTGGCTGGTTCGTTATTTGATTAGAGTGGAGCTCTGTTTACTTTGTCTCTCCTTTGGAGATGTATGTGTTTATTGTGTGTTCCTGACAGCTAATCTAGGGATATAGTGAGCTTTAATAATGGAGTTCTTTAACCTTCCTTAATAACACCAACTAATTACTCATATTTCAGGACTCTTAATTAAAGCTGAAATAATTTCATTCAGAACCCAGCTTTAGGGATGTTGGGATAATGTTATTTACCTTCTCGTACGATGTTGTTCAACAATGAAGAATAATACTCTAATAAGAAATTGCTGAGAAGGTTAGTTTTCATATAGTTTTCTCCATTAGGAGGTAACTTTAAATCACTGTCAGTGATTTGGTAAACCAAGGAACAGGAAGCCATTTACCCAGTACCTTTCTATTTCTAGAATCTTTATCTGTAGTCAGAATCTGTGCCCTTGTCCCACACCATTGCATCTGTGGAAGAAAGTTAGCCAGGGTTCGAGAAACATGTCTCTCCTGGTTTAAGGCCCATAGCACTGAAGTACAGCTTATTCTCACGCCTGTGCTGATAGGTCTTAGAACTTTTGGAGGTCACTGACCTGACACTAGAAGGGTAGGTTTGTTGTATCCATTCTGAACAATGTCTATAAGATGCTGCAGCCTCCCCTCAATACCCTGCTCCCACACACATTCAGAAGCCTCAGAGCCTGCGCTCCAGCTACGGCTGGACTACTGTCCACCAGACCAACACCATCTCCCCGGGAAATATTCTCGTATTGCAAGGGTGAGGCCAGATGCCAACAGCTCTGCCTAATGATCAGAGGCAGGCAGTTTCTTCATGGACTGATTCTCATCCTCCACAGGAAATAGAGACATGGAAATAGAGCAAAGTGTACATTTGCTCACTTATAAGATCTGTTTCTGCCTGAAGTAGTGTGGTTTCCTCAAGAGACTTGTAAATTATCTCAAGCTTTCTTGGATAAAAGTAGTTTGGTCTCATTATATCTAGGCGCCAATAATGTACCTCTGTTTTCTTTACATGGTGACATTTAATCCATGTAATCATACTCATATTTAGTAGTTGGTATCATTAGTGTTTGCTAAATCAGTAGTTTTTAGAGGTTGGTTGGTTTAAATATATATGTGTATATGTATGTATTATCTAAAGCTCAGGCTGGTCCCAGACTCATTATCTCCCTGCCTCAGCTCCCAAGAGAATAGATTTTTATATGTTTGCCACTATACCAGCCACTTCTTACTTTATTCCACAACAACATTGGAGCAAAAGACCATGTTCTGCTCCTTATCCCTCATCTCTAAAATCACGTGTCTCAGAGGTCTCTTGCTTTCCCTACCTCATACAGTTAGGAGCTGTACGTGAAAGAGATGAGGAGTAGTGATGAGGAAGAAGCCAGCGCTGCAGGCCCTCTTGAGAAGCAGCTGGCCAAGGAAAGGGGAGATGCGAGCATTCTCTTGCCAGCTCTATCAGCACTTTCTGCTTTGAGCTTTGTCATTTCCCTCTGAGCTTTTTTCTTTGGCAGGCTTGTGGGCAGCCAATCCATTCATTCCATAGGTGAGCATCTAGTACCATGGATCATAACCCTCCACATATACCTACCGTTATACCAGGGTAAGTGGTACTCAAGACTACATGGCCTTCCTCCTGACTTTGGAAAGGTTGGAATGTTGTTATAGAGCAGAAGGCTCTACTTGAGAACGGTAAAAATAGATCTCCCAAATGCTGAACTGTATAGTAGAATACAACTATATGTGTATTCTGGCTGCTCTAGGGACTTTTCTAGCACTAACATTGCCCCAACCCAAAATTAATAGTTATTTATAGCTACTCAACCTTCACTCCCCTGAGACCCTCATCTGCACTTGCATTTTAGATCAGACTCTGAACCATTGTGCACTCCAGTGGGAGTCATGCTTTGAAAGCCATTTTAATAAATATCAGAAACAGTTATCCTTCCTAACTCCCTAGCTTGCATAGAGCAATTTCAGCCTGTCAGTCATCCTGAACCTTGAATTTTTTTTCTTTCTTTCTTTCTTTCTTTCTTTCTTTCTTTTTTTTTTTTTTTTTTTTTTTTTTTTTTTTTTTTTTTTTTTTTTTTTTTTTTTTTTTNTTTTTTTGTAGCTAGAAATTTTTTAACAGTACAATCTGGCAATTACAGGTAACTTTGGGTGCCTTTGGACATGAAGAGGAGGTCATCTCTAATCCACTGTCTCCAAGAGTGATTAAGAACATTATCTATTATAAGTGTAATTCCCATGATGAAAGGGAGGCAGTCATTCAACAAGAACTAGTCATCCATATCGGCTGGATCATCTCCAATAGCCCCGAGTTGTTCAGTGGCATGCTGAAAATACGAATTGGGTAAGTGCTTTGATTTGCATAGAGACTTAACTCAAGTGGTCCTCCAGCAGATCCAGACTTCACATGTAAAGCCAGTGTCTGTGGATTCTTAGGACAGTGTTCTTTCTTTCATCCTGTGGAAGTAGCATCTGGTGGTTTAAAGAACGAATTCCAGGGGCCTAAAAGAATCCACACCTGTATGTACTTCCCAAGTAAAATAGCAATGAAATCAAATGCCAAGGATTTAAATGGTTATATCACATAAAAATAAATAAATAAGTAAATAAATAAGCAAATACTTTTGAAAATTCTTAAAAATAAAACAGATGAGCCATGATAGGAAAATGTTTTTTTTTTCCAGCAAAACCATGTCAGAAGACATGATCCGATAAGAAATTGGCATTTTAAGGATACTCTGCATGTGTTTTCTACTGAACTCTAGTACTAAATTGCTGCTATTGTAATCTTAGATAAAAAATTGAAAGTAAGGTACTGCTGGTTCCAAATGTCCCTGACTGACGGGGTCTAGCCCCAATGGGGTTTGCCTGTTCCAGGATAGGGGCATGTGGATTAGAAAATTCGGTAGGAGGAATAGAGACTTGAAAGAAATACAGAGACATAGGATAGAGCCAGGAGGACAATCCAGTGAATACTGAATATGCCTGCATTTATTCTCCATATGCTTATATACCTCAATCCAAAAAGGGGGAAAGAAGGCAAAAGACTGTTTTAACATGATACAAAGAACAAACAGAGCAATTACCTGCTTCAGTATTTGACACATAAAGCTGCTGTGTCCTGAGTTAAGCATTCTATTATTAAGGCCTAGACCACCTACAACTATACCTTAGACCAAGTACCCTCTAGGTAGTCACTCCCTGGGTCAAGCCTCCTGTCAAGTCCTTGAAGAAGGTGAATAGGCTTGAATTCTTTGACCTTTGGTCAGAGTGGGATGGACCTACCTCTTTGGGCCTTCTCAATACCTAAAACAAGTAACCACACCCTAGGTCAAGACGTGTTTGTAGCCACACCTTAAGTCAGACTGCTTGTCAATAACCTTGAAAATGCAAGAGCAGGCTTAAGCTCTCTGACTTTCACACCTAACCAAGAGTCTTTTGGGAAGTGTAAGTAGCTCTGTGGTCCTACTCCTTTACAGCTCTGTAGTCCTGGGAGGGTGCTGGGCCTGTCCAGTCTTCCTCCACATCATCCTCAGTGCTTTATGGAAGAAGGAAATGCTTCAAAAACTATGGCAACCCATAAAGTGTATTCTAAGTGGCATATAAATACACCCTTACCAAAACAGTCAGATCGATCGTATCCAAGCATATAGAATAACAAATGTTGGAAAGAATACACATTCCCTATTTGTTGAGTACGAATGCATGGGTATGTAAGTATGAATAAGGACTCTCTCTGCGCTGCTTGACCCTGGATTGTTGATTTAAAAAAAAGTCTTTGCAGTTTCTCATATCAATTTCTTCTTGAAATAAGCAATTTTTGCCTTTATATTTGTGTGTGTGAGAGAGAGAAAGAGAGACAGAGATGGTTTCCCCATTCCACCATGTAGGTCTCATGGACTGAGCTAAGGCTGTCAAGTTTGGTGGCAAGTGCCTTTATTATATTTTCCTTTGTATCATTTATTGCTTTCCAACTTCTTAGTTTTTATTTCAGACAGCTACCAAAGTGTAGACACTCATGCGGTAATAGCTACTTGTCCTTACTCTCTGCAACACCATGAATATACCATAAGTTATCGATTCTTTGTCTATGCTTAGACCAGTAACTAGGACTAGCTTACTCCTCCTATCCAGAGTCATGAGGAAATATGATATTGCACACCGCTGGTCCAGATAAAGATTTGAAGTATGGTTGCCGTTAAACTCAGGTTGATTTCACACCATCATGAAGCTATACATTGAGAATTTGTAAGGTTATAATGAAACAAAAAAAAAATTGAGATTTTACTCCTTTACTTGTGATTCAAGAAATGCAGATGAATTGAAACTAACTCTAAGTCCCCGCTCTGCTTCAAGAGATAGAGTAAGGCTGTCTTAAAGGTTGGAGTTCTTAGAGTAAGCTTTTCCCTCCTTCTGATACTGGAAATTACCTCTGGCAAAGGAGACTTTTGTTATGTTAACCACACTTAAACAAAACAAAACTGTAAAATACAAATCTTTCTACTATCTATATTGTCTAAATCTAGATCTATATTAATCAAACTATAAGAAGAACTTAAAATGATTTATCTGGCCATATTTTCAAGGTCACTATTTGCACTTAAAAGCAACAGTTTCCTGGTGTTACAGGGAGTGCTGATCTGTCAGCTGGCAGGAGTCTTCACCCAGGTGACATTTTCCTCTCTGGGCCTCCAGTTTACACGTTAATCTGCTAGAGTCTTCGCAGTGGTGGCTTTTCCTCTGGGACTTCAGTTTACATGTTTGTCTCTTTTTATTTACCTCATACTCAATAAGTTTTTACTAAGATCTCTACTCCTTTAGGTGACCGCCTCCCCTGTACATACCTTTAACAGTTGCCTGCTGGCACAAACATATGTTTCGTTATAAATTAGGTACTGGAAAAGTTTTGATTGGCTTAAAATTGATGAAGAAATTGTTCACACAGTTTGAAGGCCAAATTCTTTGTAAATTGTTGAACCTGTAGCTCCTTCTAAGATATTCATTAATTGTAGGATTTTTTTTTTTTAATGGAAGATTTAAAGTGAAATTACCTGGCGCTAGTGAGAAGGAAACACGGAACATGCAACAAAGCTGCTTAGGGGTTTATTAGAGGGGGCATGCACAGGCCTGGGTAAGTCGGTGTGCACAGAGAGAGAGAGAGAGAGAGAGAGAGAGAGAGAGAGAGAGAGAGAGAGAGCGCATCCAGCTTTTAAAAGCTGCCTAGCGTGTGCGCACAGAGGGTTGACTTGACTACATCATATGCAGATGACGGGACTCAGGCACGCGTGCAAGGGCTTAGCTGAGTCGTGGATGGTGCAACCACACCACACATGAGTCACGTGGGGGCCCTTAGGCACTTCTGCCTGAGGGCTTGTCTGCACGTGCGTGGCCCTAGAACCCGGAAGTATCAGCCTTATTGTGACTGAAATCATAACATAAAGAAAATAATTTTTTGATTATTTAGATGATGGTAGCATCTCAGATGGGTATTCTTGTCTAAAATTTTTCAGTTATTTTCTTCTGATGTTAATATTCTTGAAATGCCAGCATCCACTAGGCGTGTGCTTTAATCCTATTACTTCTTATCCTCAGTTCCCACGGGCTGCCCACACTTCTATCTGTGCTTTAACCTTCCTGCGTCTTCTCCAAGGTTTCTTGATCCACTTCACACGTTGCCCAGTGTTTTCTCCCCTCTCCACAGCTAATCCTGCTGGTGAGGCACTTCAGCTTTGCTGTGAAGAGAATCAGCCTGCTCACAGGGACGCTACCTTAGCCTTATAATGATTTGATTTGCTGTCTCATTATTGATTTGTGTGCCAGCCTTCATGTTAAAATAGATCAAGTTACTGACAGGCCATTACTGTAAAGACCTGCAATCAACCGCTTTCCACCGCAGGCCTGTCAGTCGGGCTTTACTAGGAGAAACCCTGGGGATGTGTGCTGTCAGGCCGTTCTCAGCTCGCCTTTCGTGTTGCCTTGGCATTTTGTAAGCAGCTGTGACCCAGGTGAATCCTGTCTGATGTCCAAGGAGGCCGCTGTAGATCACGTACGTGGTCCTCAGAGAAGGCCACCAGTGTCAAAGATTCAGACTTTAGTATTGCTGGGGCAATGGAAGAGAGCTGCTGCTTGCAAACCCAAGTTCATTAGCATCATTTTGGTATCTTTGAGTTGAAGAACCTTTGATGGGAGGTGAGGAAGTGAGGTGACAACTACCCCATCCCTGTTCTGATGATTAGGTTTGGGACAAAGGGAGGTAGTCATAGGGCGGGGCACTCCAGTTTTGTGACCAGAAGCTCAGTTGCTTCATCAAACTGTCACACTTTCTACGTTAGTGTCAATCAGGCCAAAAGTCCTCCCTTGTAACTTCGCCACTTCCTGTTCCTTGGAATCTTAGACATCTTGGGCTGCCAAAGTAAAATCTCACAGGTAAAGTGACTTAAATAGTCAGATTTAATTTTCTCACTGTTTCTGGAAGTCCAGGGTCCTGGCATCAGTGGATCTGGCTCTGGTGAAGAGTCTCCCAGTGGCCGGATACTCTCTCACTAATGCTGCTGCGAACTCAACTAACCCTAGAACCTCCAAAGGCCCTGGCTCCGGGTGTGCTTCCACTGGGACCAGGGCTTCAAGGCGGCACAGCAAAGAGCTTGGCTTAGGAGACTGACGGTGTGGACAGCCACTTACTGTGCTGTTTAAGCACAGATATCAGTCCTTATTCTCCTGAAATAATATGCAAACAATTGCTAACATGGTTTCTTGCCCCGGACCAGGACTATTATTTCTGGCTTGTGTTTTCAGAAGGTGCTTTTTTCACTGCCGCGCCTTGAGGAGGGCGTGCTATTAAATAGCATGCTGGCATATAAAGTGGTGCCCTTTGCTCACTCACCACAGGAGTGTATTCAGGCAAACCTGTTGTCTGGACAGTTGTGGAGAACTCCTCCAGCTGTCCTTAAGGAGGACATTCTCATCCTCCAGCCAACCGTGAAACATCTGAAGCGTGATCCGTCAGTTGTGTGTGCCTGCCACTTTCTCATTTGCTTATTGGCAAATTGAACGTGTCTATGGTTCTTCAGGCAGTGGTCCAAGGATAAGCATCATTCTCCTGACCTCCCACGTTTTTCTGTTTTTCTTTCCCCCACTTTGGGAATTAAATGCTTTTATTGCTGGAATTGCCACATCCTTTGTGACCTTGGCAATGGGAATGAAGGCAAAAAGTAGAGACTCCTGTGGACTTTTAAACTATTAGTAGTCCTGGATAAAATGTCTCTTGATCTTCTCCTTTATGTAAGCCCCTTTATTATTCCTTTCCCGTTGGCATTTGATGGTTACAGTGGTACTGGGTCACAACCTTCTGATCTTCACGGTGTCACACTGGGTAATTTGCTTTCTCTGAGTCTCTGACACTGTCCTTAGTACTTTATATGCAACGTTGTTTCCTGTTTTTATTTTAGTCTTTCTAAAAATTGATATAAAAATTAGTCTTTACTAGCATTTTTATGATTCTTTAGACTTTCAAAGGGCCTTTTAAAATATAAATGCCTTATTCATTCTGCAGTGTAGTAAGTTAGATGAGAAATAGTAATATCCCCATTTGAAAATTAACTCAACCGTAGGGCACAGTTGGTAAGTGATGGGTTTTGTTATTGTTTTAGTTTTCATTCTTTAACTGGAGCTGTGTTTTTAAAACTTATTTATTTTAATTCTTTGACAGTTTCATATATTTGAATAATGGATTTGGGTCATTTGCACACACACTCCCCCATACATTCTTCCCCCCACCCACCCTTCCTGCTGAAACTCTTCTGCACAAGCAGCCCAATCCTACTCTGGTGTCATCCTTCCTCCTCCAGCAGCCCTTCCTCCTCCTGCTGCTGCTGCCCCTCCTCCTGCTCCTGCTGCTGCTGCCCCTCCTCCTCCTCCTGCTCCTGCTGCCCCCTCCTCCTCCTCCTCCTACTGCCCCCTCCTCCTCCTGCTGCCCCTCCTCCTGCATCTCCATGTCTGATGTCAAAAACTCTTCAGAGCTCCAACTCCTTTCAGCTTTGTTAACTGCAACACACTTCTCTCTCTCTTGGACTGGTTCCACTCCCTGTTAGCAGCTTTCCTTGGCAGGTATCCCAAGACTCTGGTGTCTCCAATATCTTGGGGTCTACCAGGCAACCCAGACTTTACCTCCTCAGCTTCGTGCAATGGCCTCTCTTGGCCTCCATTCCAGGACACCCTTGATGCATGCCTGGCCTCAGCAGCTTTCTTTAATCACGGAGGAATATTACACAGCCCCTTTCTTCTGTCCTAAAAACCAGAACCAAAGCTATCAAGTTCTACTATTTGTTGGAGCTGGAACACCGCCCCCTCATTGAATTACCTCTTCACCAGCTTTCTATTTTCCATAGTTACCGTCACTGCCTAAGCTTGGCAGGAAGCATAGCAGCACACAGGCAGACATGGTGCTGGAGCGACAGCTGAGAGTTCCACATCTTGATCTGCAGGAAGTGAACTGAGACAGACTTCCTCTAACAGTGCCGCTCCCTATGAGCATTGGGGGCCAATTACATCCAAACTCCCATAGCTCTTGACCAGGTTTAAAGCAGCAGGTATGGCCTTCCTCCAGTGAGGCAGGCCTCATGTGCCTTACAAAAGTGCTTTGCCACCCATTCCTGCACGAGCCAGGCCACAGTGCACCAGTGGACACATCTTGCCTGGCAGGTTGGTGTTGTAGCCACAGAGTCCACAGCTGTGTGGAATTGCTGATGCCCTTTCTTCCCCTGGAGCCTCCAAAGTACTTCAGGCATCATGAAAGCCAGTCAGCAGAGCGGAGACTTGCAGCTCAGCCCCAGCATGATTTCTCTGTGTCCTGCGGCTGAAGTGTGTGGCGTCTTCAACAATTGGGGTCCTACCATCTAGCCCAATGGGCAACCAGGAGCAGTGACAATTGTCTATTTTATTCTGGAAGCTTCTGGGACATTCCAACCCACAACTCGTAAGGAGGAAAACCACATCTGACACTGGGGTAGTAACTTGTGGCCTCTGGGAAGAGTGGTATCCATTCATACAGGGTGCTTCTGTTCAAATTTTTTAAACTATGTTTTTTAATCAGCTTACTCTAAAATAATAGGTTCACATAAAGGCATTTCTAACATGCTTAGTTTTGGTTAATCTTTCCCTTCAGCTTTTCCTCTCCCCAATTTCCATATCCTATCCTTGCTTAAGCCTCTCCATCACCTAACAACATCCATATTCTGTATATTCTTCTATGTCCCCGTCCCCTAAGCCGCCCTCTCTATTGACCCTTTCTTAGCTTCCTGACCTCTAAAGACACTACGAGTTAAACGTACTAGTCTCAGAGGTCAAAGGTAGGCTCTACAAATGAGAGCAATCATGTTGTATTTGTCTATCTGGGCCTGGGACTACTTCACTTGGTATATTTCCCAGTAATATCCATTTTCCTCAGAACTTCAGAATTCCATTTTTCTTTGCACCTGAATAAAATCTAGTGTGCCACTTACACATGTGAGTGTGGCAATCATCACATCTGCAATTGAATGTTTTGACATTCATTCCTGAGTATCTTAGAGAGAAGGTGTAGTCTTTTTGAAAGGGGTTTGTAGCCAGACATGGTGGCTCACACTCGTAATCCAAACACATGAAAGTAAGACAGAAGATTATCACAAGTTCCATGCCAGCTTGGTCTACATAGGCCAACCTCAAAGTCTGTCTCAAACATGCATACATACATACATACACACACACACACATACATACATACATTCATACATACACACACATACATACACACATATACATACATACATACACACATACACACATACATACATTCTGTTTCTGTTGTTCATTTTGTTGGTTTGGTTTTTGTTTTGGTCTGATTCATGGTCTTCCCATATAGCCCAGACTTGCCTCAAAGTCAGGGTCCTCCTGCCTCTACTTGCTAAGCACCAAAAGTACTGTGTATACCACTGCTCAACTAGCATGATTTCTTAACTGCAGTGCTGTTATCAGACCCAAAATTAACATCACCAAACATCCAATTTCTAGCCCCCAAAGGACGTCCTGCCTCCTCTTTAAAACAAGGCCACACATGGCATTTTTAGTACATATCTGCAACCATGTAGTCTAGAAGAGTACCTTCCACTCCATGGTTCTTTTTTATCCCATTGGCTTTCTAAGAGACCAGAGTACAGGTTTTCCATTGCATGGCTCAATAATGGGCCATTACTCTAAGCTACTACAAATATAAAATTTAGCATTAAAATGAAAGGAAAATAAAATAGAATTATAAGTAACTTTAAGTTAAACTTATGTAGACTATAAAAAAGAAAAGGTTCAGTCTGTTGAGAATTGTTTAATTAAAATGTTTGTAACAATTTTATAAGGAATTTTAATATCAAAGCATCCAAAATGACTGTGTTCTTGTGACTGTTATGTTTGTATACCATTTTGGCAAATATAGTCTCTAATACAGGTGGTGAACAAGTCAAGAAATTCTACTTTTTGCCAGATAGATAAATTTAGTTCACTTTTCAGCTGATTTAAAGAAATACACCAAGGCTTAGGGAACATCAAGGAAGAGGGGGAAGGAATAAAGAGCTGGGGGGTGGAGAGGCCGCTATGAAATGCTGTCTTTGGATGTGACATGGCCACGGTACTCGTGATTTCAGTGTAGCTGTGCACAATTCCTGAACAAGATCAAGCAACCAAAACCATGTTATCAGTCCACACTGCAACAGACAGCACTACCTGGACTCACTAGGTCACCTGGAAAAAGCTGGACATGAGTGGGGATGGGAATGTGTTGGGGATGTCTGGAGGCAGTTGGGTTGGACAAAATCAAACCCTGTAATGAGTTTTAGTGCATTGTTAACATCCTGTCCTTGTGTTCTGGGTTTTCCCTTACTGGAACAAAATATTTGAATCACTTTACAAAGACAAAACTTGTTTTGGCTCACAGTGTTGAAGTTTTTGTCCATAGTCAGTTGTCTTCATTGCTGTTGGGCCGATGCAAGCAGCACAACACAGCAGCGTCACTTGGCAGAGTGAATCTTGGCACTCAAGAGACACCAAGCAGAAAGGGGAAGGTCCCATCTTGGACATGATCCCATGACCAGAAAACCTGCTCCAGGACCCTCCTCTTAAAGTTTCTACCAGTTCTCAGTCATACGGAGTGCATCGTGTGTGTGTGTGTGTGAGTGTGTGTGTGTGTGTGCGTGTGTGCATGCATGTGGTGATGGGGTGGAAGTCAGATCTAAGTGAGCAGTTTGTTTCTCTCAAGCCAAGCATTTTATGGTGCGTACTCAAATTCCTGATATCCAGAAAGAACAGCAGTAGGAGAGAGGAGAAGTGAGAATTGTCTTCATCTGAGACCACAGAGACTGAAAGTCACAGACCTGAGACACCTGTGGCCTGTGGCTTGGCCCAGCACACAGGGACCTATACCTAGTCGCCTGCACCTCTTGCTCACCTGGGGTGGTTGAAGGTTTTTCTCCCATCCTTTGCACTGAGACATTAAACTCTTCCCATGAAGGAGTGTCACTATTGTTTTACAAACCAGCTTTGGCAGAAAGACTGTATCTTTTGACTATGTCAGCCTTAAGTTTTCACCTCTGTGCACACAGTAGCCTGGTGGGTTGTTCTTCAAGGGGTACAGACAGAGAAAGACAGTCCTCTGTCTGGGGCAGTGACTTTTTCTGTAACACACTGTTGCAGGTAGGTTGCAACTCACTGCCCCTTGTATTCCAAACACAGGCAATGACTTACGAGGTTAAAAAAGAAATTTGTATTTTTAGAAATCATCGTTATTCTTGTAATTCCCAGGAAGAGACTTTTATGTGATAGCACATCTCAGCCCTATCTTAGAGGAATCGTCTGCGGGCTGTTCGGTTGCAGCTTGTGTCCTGCAGCAGCTACAGACACTAATACAGGGCAATAGTGAGTCTGACCTGGGAGGAATCTAAGTACTTAGCTTCCCCGTGTCTTACAACTAATTGCATGTTTAAAAGCATCCTTAAGATTCTGATCAGGTTACAGTCTGGATGGAAGAAATCCAGGAAATGGAAATGGCCTTTTCCTCATTCCGCTGTGGATGCCTCAGTGCTGTGAAGGGTGTTGCCGGAAGCAGCACCAGGTGATTGCATTTGAAGAGTTCTCTGTTCTTGCTTCAGGTGGATCATCCATGCCATGGAGTATGAACTACAGATCCGTGGTGGAGATGAGCCGGCCGTGGACTTGTATCAGCTCTCGCCCAGTGAGGTTAAACAGCTGCTCCTAGACATTCTCCAGCCTCAGCAGAGTGGAAGGTAATAGAGGCTTTTGTTTCCCGTAGACACGGAAAGACACAGAAACATCTGATATTTTAGCTGATATGGATGAGAAATTAGTATGACATCAATAAGAAATTTAAGATGCTAGGCATATACCTATGATCCCAGCACGTATGACGCTGAGACAAAATGCTTGTCTGGGCTTTCTGGTGAGTACCACGAGTACCAGGCTGGCTAGAACAGACGGAGGCTCAGCAGAACATGAGGCCACCTTCCCAGCCAGACAGCATGGACACGGATGAATCGAAATGTCTGGATTTATGATTCTGTGTTGATTTGCATTTGATATTTTTTCCAGGTATAGTTTATAACACTCTCCTATTTTTTTTATTATCAGTGCACTATATAACACTTTATTCAACTTTGATTAAATTTTTATGGAATGTTATAGTATTTGGCATCTCCTCCCAACACTTTGGCAGAAGAATTTGGGTTTAGTAGCATTATGGAGATGTGCTGCCTGACTCTGTCTCCCTACGTAGACTATAAGCATCAGACGTAAATCCTTCCATGTAGTTCACTTAGAAGAAAAACAAAACAAAACAAGTGCTTATGGATTGCCTTGAATTTAATATTTTTAATTCCAGAACGAACAGTAGTGTAATTATATTATGTTAATTATATATGTACATAGATAGATAGATAGATAATAGATATGTGCCTCGCTGTCTTCTCTAACAATAGATTTGAACAAACAAGTGAGTCTCCTTGTCATAGGACAGTTGGCATTATTAGATGTTGGTTGTAAATGTAACGGCGTCATAGTGACGTCCCAAGAGCCGTTTCCTGAGCTCCGTGTGGGAAAGCTAGCGAGAGAACTGGAAAACATAAAAGAAAAGCTTTCTCAGGTGGTTTTAACCGGGGGCACAGCTTCTGTGAGTCCAACAGTGTGGTAAACAGATGGCCCCAGGCAGGAAAGACAGCAGAGATGAGCCTTCCATAAACACACATTTGGGATCCACTGCATGGGAACATTGCCATCACAAGGCACTGCATCAAGAATGGACTTTTAAAATAAATTCTTTTCACAACTGGATCACTATTTGCAAACAGCTAAAATCAGATACTTGTTATGACAGCACAACCCCTCCAAGTAGACTAGAGGTCGGCGTGTAAAGCATGGCACAGAGAGGACAACACTGGTGAATTTCTCTTTAACCTCGGTGTGCGAAAGACCTTAAGTAGGATTTAACCCAAAGGTAGGATGAGAAACAACTAGCAAAGCTTATCAGATTTTAAATAACATTTTTTTAATGCAAAGCTAATCTCAAAAGAAAACCAAGAAACTAGATCCAAACATGTTCTGAAGAGTTAGTATCCAAGAATTCTTAAGAACTGAGAGATAACCACCCCAGACCAAAATGGAGGGGAACATCAACAATATGTACATTTTATAAAAAATGGCCTTTGACTATTTTAAAAGATGTTCATATTAATATACAATTAGAGCCTTTTCTGGGGAATGCCAAGAGACTTCTTACCTGTCTCAGCACCCAAGTTAGAGCATATGCCGAGCATTTGCAAAGGCTGTGAGGAGAAGGAACTGCTGTGTAACTGGGGTACAACCCTGCTGGTAGAATTTGACATCAGAGAACTCTGCTTCAACTCAGGTCCTTTTAGTAAATACAACATGAAAATATGTGTGCATAAGATCATTGATTAGATCATTGCTTATCATTGAAAATGTTAGTATTTCTACAACCTGACTGTCCATACACAAGAAATGATTGGAACATAATATGGTATGCTACACAAGAGTACTGTGTGCCTTTGAAAAATGAAATTCTAAGATATGTTGTAAGATGAAACAGCAAGGTGCAAAAGAATGTCAGTTCTTACTTTTTAAACCGTGTATATTTGTTTGTGCAGAAGAAATACAGGAAGAAAAAGTCAGAAACTCCTGCAGCTAGTGCTATTCGGGAAGGGTAAGAAGGAATGGGAATGGTGAAGCCGGTACAGCGTAGCAGAGTAAGCACAGCGTAAGCCTTTCCCCGCTGACCTCTGTGTGTGGAGCACCTCCTTTTAAGTGGTGGGGTGTTACATGCACCCAGAATTAAGTAATGCATTAAAATCAGTCCATATATGGAAGAGCCCGTGGTAGAGCGGAAACCAACAAATAAGCCCGGCTCACACAGTGAGTGCCACACTGAGGAGGGTGGCAAAGCCAGCGGCCCTGTCAAAGCATTCCTTTGGCTAGACGCCGAAAGTCTGAATAAGCCAAACCACACACAAACGCTGCCTCCTGTTAAAGCTTGCTTCTCGCCAATGTTTGTTCCCTAGCAGTCTGAATTCCATGTATACAGTAAGATTGAATAAATGAGTAAGTGTATTATGACTGAAAAGGAGATTTCTCATTGTTAGTGGCCATTCCTATAAAGGGGGTGGGGTAGGTTGATTTGAGTTGACAAACCAATATGAAGTCATGGTTTTGCGCTGATAGATACAGAAATGAACATAGGTCTGTATTTGCGCATATGCATCCATGTGTTTCCTAGTTCTGTCTACTGAGATGCCCTAGGAGCCGTGAAACTGCCACAGTAGTGAGCAAACCTGAAGCAGTTGCATTCTAAACATTGCAATGAAGGAATTGGCCCTTTTTGGAGAAATGGTTGATTTCAGAGAAAGACAGGAAAAAATACAAGGAAAAAAAATGTAAGCCAGGAGCATTTTTGTGCCAGAAAGCAAAAAAAAAAAAAAAAAACCATCTCAATATACCCCAGTGATGTGCAGGTGGACACTACAGAGTCTGAAAGAGGCTCTTGGGACCCCAACTGAGATGTGGTTTTTGTTTGTTTTTGTTTTTTCCAAACGGGTACCTAATTATTTGTGTAGAAGAAATACACATAAACTAGTAATAGATTATAAACAGATAAGCTGATAGAGATCAGTGAATGGGGGGGGGACTCCGCCTGAAGGCAGAATCTAATTAAGTTCAGTTAGACGGATGGAAACAGAAAATGATCACTGAGAAAATACAGCAGTAGCTGCAGGCCAGAACCATTGCTAGAAGAAACGTGGAGTGAGAACTCACAGGGCCTCTGAGTATTTCTATCCAACTTCCTTCTGTACAATAGCACAGGGAAAACAAGTAATTTTATATAGGGGACAAACCCGATGACTCCCTTAACCCAGGTGGTGAAGATGACATCGCTGGTGGTAAGGCTTCACTTCCGTGCACCCTCATGTGGGGCTGACCCTGTATCTCTTCCCGATGCTCTTGCCCAAAATGCGTTATTTCACAAGAAACCACTATAGAACCCAATCAGAGGAAGATCCTGAGACAGCAGATATTGCTAAAATATAAGAGCTTAAAACATAAATAAATAAGTAAAGAATTACCACAAATTCAAGGAGCCCCCAGGACATGGAAACTCAATGACACATGCCATCCTGAACTGGAGCCTGACTTGGTAGAATGTCAAGAAGGCTCATGGATAAATTCCTGTTATTGTATGGCTTTTCATTTCTTGGTGCCAATTGTTAAGCCATGATTATATATGATGATAAGACTTGGAGAGGGCTTGAGTGAAGAGGTAGAAGAAATTGGCATTATTTTCGTGACTTCTGTAAGTATAAAGTTTTTCAAAATGAAACGACAGTTTTAAAGGAGGCTGGAGAAATGATTCGGCCATTTAAGAGCACTGGCTGCTCCTACAGATGACCTGACTCCATTCCCAGCTCCCACATGGTAGCTCACAACCCCCTGTGACTCCACAGTCAGGGAATCCAGTGCCCTCTTCTGGCTTCCATAGGCACCAGCCCTGCTCATAGTGCACAAGCATACATATAGGTGAAACACCCATACAGATTAATAATTAGTAATAATAATATCTTCTAAAAGAACTTCCCAGCTCCATTACAAGTAATCTCTTGTTCTTTTTATGTTCTAAACAAATGCTCCTTTTATAGTATTAGCATAACTTCATAGAGTCTGAAATATATGTTTGTTGTTGTCACCGTATTTTAACCATATTTAAGGAATATAGTTAAAAACCAAATGCAGAGGGTATTCTGTTACCAAAGGAAAACATCATCAAGGAGCCACTAGATCAGTGACCTTGTTGCCTTTTAACAAAACACTGAAAGCAATAGTGTAAGTCTGGGTCTGTGGATGGAAACTTCAGCCATCCAGAAAAGGCTCCTCCTAATTACTAAGTTTATCAAATCGCACTGGTATTCTGCCACAAAACAAGTGTCTTTAGCTGTTTACTCTGTCCTACACAGCCACTTTTGTATTTAGAAATATTGTCAGTTTCTTGATCCTGACACATCTTGTATGTGATAATTGTTTATTTCAATCTGTCTTTTTTAAGGACCTAGTGTAAATAGACACACGCGGACACATGGACACACAAAACACACACACACATAATTTTTTAGCTTCTATAAAATTATACTGTGTCATTGTGTATTCTTTAAAAACAAAGGAGGTTCTGAACCTTTGGCAGTTTTGAATGGTATAATAGGTTAATATCTACTCTAGAATTTAAGTTTATTATTATAGTTCTGGTCATAACTTTGATGTATAAGATTATCTGGTTGACATTTAAAATTTTATGTCTAGTCTTTTGGACTGAGTCTTCAGCCTTATTTAAATAGACATTCTTATTTAATAAAAAGATTTAAAATAAGATCATTTCATTTTGAATGAGCATATACATGCATATATAAGTAGCTATGTAATACTTTTCTGAACATTTGCTCGTTCATTTCTTACCAAATATTTGTTGAGCCAATTCTGAGGAGGATCTATAGGATCTAACTATATTTTTCCCATGGCTTTCTGGTGCTTGTTTTTTATTAATGTGAGAACAGTATAAATAACTGTGAAGCTGATTGTGCCCATTTTTGATGTGGGAAATCATCTGACGATGTAGTAAACAGCTCATAGCTTGCTGGAGAACATGGTTTTGCCTGTTAATGCCTTAAACTGTGGCGCTCCCCTCCTTTCGCTCCTGCACGAAACATGCAGATGTGCACCACTCAAGTGTTCACTCTTGCTCGCTCAGTTGGTGCACAGAACCCTGCTCTCTCCTAGAACAAACTTGATTTTCAATATTACAGCTTTTCCTCTGTTCTGCAGATGCTGGCTGGATAGACGTCAGATCGATGGGTCATTGAATAGAACTCCCCCGGGATTCTACGACCGAGTATGGCAGATCCTGGAACGCACGCCCAATGGTATAGTTGTAGCCGGGAAGCATTTGCCACAGGTAAAGTTCACTCAATTTGGGAGAAAGGACCAAGAGGAGGGAAGGGATTCTCTCCTCTCTGCACTGCAGACAACTTTTCCTCTTTGCAAACATTCTTTGTTCTAAGAATGTTCAAACTGGGGTGCTCAAGACAGAATAAAATGCCAGAAAATAAGCCATCATTTGCTATGATAAACACCACGACCAAAAGCACCTTGTGAGGGAAAGGGCTTATTTCATCTTCAGTGTTTAGTCCACCGCGAAGGGAAGTCAGGGCAGGAGCTCAAGACAGGAACTGAAAGAGGAACAGAGGAATGCTGTTTACTGCCTTGCTCCTCATGGCTTGTTCAGTCTTCCTTTTTTTTTTTTTTTTTTTTTTTTTTTTTTTTGACTTGCTTTTTATTTATTCTGTGTGTCCTTCACATCAAACATCTCGGTCCCATTCACTTCCCATCCCTGTGTATCCGCCCTCTGCCTTTGCAACCACCACCCCCCAAATAAAATTTAAAAGAAAAAAGAGAAGAAAAGAAGTGGCGGGAATCTCATCATGGAAGCTGTAGTGTGACACAGTGAGTCACACATTAACCCCTTTGTTCATGTGTCTTTATTTGCAAGTGTTCATTGCAAAGAGTTATTGGTCTGGTTTGAGGCTTCTACTTTTTGCTACACTACCGATGCTGGACCTTCATGGGACTCCTCTTGGTTATCCTGTTGCTGTCCTGTGTCATGGAGATCCTGCATACCAATATGTATTTTGCTTGTATAGATGCAAGAGTGTGGAACAACTCACAAGAAATTGGTAGTGTTCTCCTCAGGAGGAGCTTCTAGGATCTGCTGTGGACTCGGCAATGAAACCCCTTAGCCATTCAAAGTTTGAATTATGTCACTAGTCTATTCCTTACTCAAAAACTGAATTCAAAAGTTGGTTGCTCTAAAGCCAGATGGTGGCGCATGCCTTTAATTCCAGCACTTGGAAGGCAGAGGCAGGTGAATCTCTTGTGAGTTCGAGGCCAGCCTGGTGGTCTACAAGAGCTAGTTCAGGACAGGCACCCAAGCTACAGAGAAACCTTGCCTTGAAAAAACAAAACAACAAAACAAAAGTTGGTTGCTCTAGCCTTCTTCAGCTGCCCTGTGGCTGCTGCTCTGGCCAGCATGTCTCCTGACAGCCATGGCAGCACCTCTGCTGTCAGCCCCGATGCTGCTCATCCCTGCCCTCATTGGCAGTGCAGTGTCTCTGCCCCACCACCCGCTCATTGATTGTTATAGACCAGAGTTGTTCTAAGTATTGCTCTTTTAGTCTCTATTCATTAATTTCTGCCCTGCTCTGTATTATTTATTTCCATATGTTACTTTGGGATTTAGAATGGTTTTTTTCTAAGACCATGTGGTGCATAATTAGGTCATTTATTTGAAATCTTTTATTTATTTATTTTTCTTATTTTTCACTATGTATATTGTATTTATCAGATTTCTCTAGGGTAACAGAACTTAAAGAATATGTCCCTGCATGTGTATGTATATGTGTGTGTATGTATGTATGTATGTATATATGTGTATAATTGGGATTTTTTTAGAAAGATTTACTGGCAGAAGTCCAGCTAATCCAACAATGGCTGGCTGTGAATGGAAAGTTTAAAAAAAAAATCATTCAGTCTACAAGGCTGCATGTCTCAGCTGGTCTTCAGCATTGCTAGAATCCCAAAGAAGTAGGCTCTAATGCCAGTGAAGGGATGGACGTGCTAGCAAAGTGAGAGTAAGCAAAGATCAAAAGCTTCCTTCTTTCATGTCCTTATTATAGGCTTCCAGCAGAAGGCGCAGGCCAGGTTAGAGGTGTGTCTTCCAGCCTCAGTACCTAGACTAAGGAATGTGTCTTCCCCCAGCCTATACACTGCATCTTTATCAAACCCTAAAGAGAAATAACAGTAAGCCAAAGAACAGCCTTAAAGATGTTAGATCAAGGTGCAGTAGCCCATGAGCTGGGAAGGAATGGACTACATTTTCCTAATTAGAGCACTCACGTTGTCCTTTATAAAATGTGAAGGACTAGGCAGGCTTTAGTAGTAAATTAAGAACAGAGCGATGAAGTATGCACACAGTGCCCGTCACTCTCCTCAAATTAGACATCTGATCCTGATTCATAGTCAAAGCCTGTAAGAGGAGACAAGCTGTAACAAGGTAAGCACACTGGTAGTGTGCTTGGAATAATCACAGTGTTGGTTAACTTACAAACACATCTGGATCTCCACAGAAGAATCCATAACCACTAGACACTTTGAACTAGCCCTACCCCTAACAAACATAAATTAAAATACCTACTTATGTAAATTAATACATTCAAATAAATAGAAGTATTTAGTGAAAGAAAGCCATTTTTAGAGTTATAGAGATAGTACCATAAGGGAAAGATGAAAGACAAATTTAAAAAACCTCAAGATTGGAAATTAAAGGCGTGTCTTTTCCAAGCTTGAAAGATCTGCATTAAAGGCCTGTGTGGTGGGTATGTACACATGAGTGTGGGTGCCCACAGAGGCCAGATGTGCCAGATTGCCATTGGTACTGGCTGTGAGCCACCTGACATGGTGCTGGGAGTGGAACTCAGTTCCTCTGGAAGAACAATATGTGTTCTTAACCACTGAGCCACCTCTCCAACCACCCCATCATGTAAGTATCATATAACCTTTCTTCTTTAGAACTGCCTGACCTATATCTCAAAGGTTCTGCTAAATTGTACTTTCTTTTTCCCCTTGATTTCCTCAACAAACATCTGGTCATTCAGGTGTTGTTCATTCTCTCCATGTTCGTGCAGTTTCTATAGTTCTTCTTGCTGCTGATTTCTAGTTTTAGTGCGGTTTGGTTTGATAAGACACAAGAAGTTATTTTCATTCTTTTGTATTTGGTAAGACTTGACTTGTGGCCTAGAATGTGATCTGGTTTTTAGCAAGTTTCGTAAGCTGCTGAGAAAACTGTGCATTCTGTTGGGTGGATGTTCTGACATATCTTTTATTTGATCTCTGTTGTAGTTTAATCTCTTTGGTTTCGCTTTGTGCTGCTCTGATAAACAAGAGTAACTGAAGAGAGGAAGGTGTATTTGGCTCCCAGCTCCAGGCTGTGGCCATCATTGCAGGGCAGTCGAGTGGCAGGGACTTAAAGCAGGTGATCACATTCTCTCCTTAGTAGAGAGCAGAGCAGTGAATCACTGTGTGCATGCTAGCTTTCTGTTCTCCTTTCATCTCATATACATTCCAGGATCCCCAGTGCAGGGAACAGTGTTACCCACAGTGGACAGACAAGTCTTCCCATCAGCCAAGATAGCTCCCCCCGCCCCAGAGATGCCTACAGGCTGACTTAATGTAGAAAAGCCCTTCACTGAGACTCCAAGGTCAGGCTGACAATTAAAACTAGGTATCATGAGCTCTGAGGTCCCCCTGCACTACCTATCTAAAGATGAGAGTTGATGCTGACATTACACACTATTATATTAGGATGTGTGTTAGGTTTGTTAGTATTTATTTATGGAATTGGGAGTCCCAACATTTGGGACATAGATATTTACAGCTGTTACAGGTTTTTGATGGATTGTTCCCTTTATTAGTATTACTGTAATGACCTTATTTATCTCCTCTGTTTTATTTTTATTTGAGTATAATTTCTCAACTATCATAAGTTACTTCAGCTCATTTCTAGCTGTTGTTCACCTAATAGATTGACTCCATTCATTGACTCTGAGTTGGTGGGTATCTTTACCAGTGAGGTGTGTTTCTTGGGGGCAACAGTTAGGTCTGTAGAAGGAGCTGCGGGCTGTGTTCCTGCCACCCAGCTCCCGGCCGCCTGGCTAGCTTATGCCCCGAAATAATTACACGGAAACTGTATTCTTTTAAACACTGCTTGGCCCATTAGTTCTAGCCTCTTAATGGCTGATTCTCACATCTTAGCTAACCCATATTTAGTAATCTGTGTAGCACCAGTCTTACCGGGAAAGATTCAGCATGTCTGACCTGGTGGCTTGCTTCATTGTGTCTGCCCCGGAGAGCAGAGGCATGGCGTCTACCTCACTTCTCTTCTTCCCAGCATTCTGTTCCGTCTACTCCACCCACTTAAGGGATGGCCTATCAAATGGGCCAAGGCAGTTTGTTTATTAACCAGTGACCTTCCTCCATCAGTTTTTAAGTCCAATCATCTATCTAGTTTGTGTCTCTTTATTGGCAAGTTGAGACTATTTGCATTGAAGGCTATTATTTAAAGATGTTTACTAATTCCTATAATTTTGTTGATACATTTACTGAATTACTGTTGGTTGATTTACTGAATTAGACATGATCAGCTTTCTTCATTCTTGTTTGTTCATCTTCCATGGAGTTAATACTTTACTGGGCTGTGAGGATTCTGATGCCCTTAACCAGATCACACAGGGGCAAAGTTTAGCTCTCCATCTCGTCTACACTTCAAGAAAGGTGCTTTGTTATTCCATGCAGTTCAGGATGAGGAAACCAAACAGTGGGATGATTTTCCCCAGGGTCCCACGCTCAGTAAGGAATGGACACCAGACAGGTTGGCTTCTGGGCTTTTTCTCTTTACCTCTCTGCTCTAAGTCCTTGCAGGAGAGTAGAAAATAAGCCAAGCTTGACATCTCTTCTCTGTGAGTAACTATCACCAGTGCCTAGGAGCTAGGCTGCCTTTCTAACAAGATCTATTAAGAAGTTAATATGAAACCAGAAAAGAATCTTTCCTTCTATAACCACATTGACCCCATTATTAGACATCTAGGTACTCACAGCAGCCTACTGTCCTGGCAGCCAAGCGTCAGGTTTCCCAGGTCAGGTACTGCTTATAACAGTATGTCAGGTTAGACTGACTGTGGAATACAGTAGTCGTACTGAATGTTGGACTGAGGCATTATCACACCAGGCTGAACACCTTTCTGTCACCTTATGTCAAGAAGGACTTCCTCAGTCTCAGTCTAAGGATCAAATAGATGTACTTTGTTTTAAAGCTATGGCTATATATGGTTCACTATAAACCACTGAGATAAAACAAGTGGGCCTTGTCCTCTCTGCATCTCTTGGGATAATACTGCCCTCCTCTGCTTTGTGCCACACCAGCCTATCATCAGGGCTTTCCCTCCTGTGCTGAGGGCTGCTCCCTGTTGTGTTCACTTTCCTTATCATTCTCCCTCCCGTCCTTAAGGGATGCTCTCTCTTACACTTACTTTTCTCGTCAACAAGTACCTGGCCCAGAGCAACAAGGGAAGGAAGGGTCTATTGTAGCTGATGGTTCAGAGGAACACAGTCCGCCACGGCAGGGGAAGGGTGATGGTGAGAACAGTTGGGTTCAGGGTGCTGATCAAGGAGCAGAAAGAGAAGGATGCCAGTGCATCATAGGCTTTTTCCCTTGTGTTCAGACTCCAGCTCTTGCCACCTACAATTTAGGCTGGGTCTTCCTTACTCAAACTTTTATAGAAACATCCTCACAGATACAACCAAACGTGTGCCTCATTAATACTCTGTTTCTCAGTCCACTCAAGTTGACAGTCACAGTTGGCCAGTACGCTGTCCATGCTCCGATCTGGATGGGACTGGGTGGCCTCAGTGAATAAAAGACTGTTGATTTGTTCTAAAGGAAAGGCAAAGCAAAAGATTCTTTTCGTTTTTTTCTCTTTTTTCTGTTTTCTGTAATTTCTGCACATAATTTTTGCTTATTTGTAACATTTTTCTGATGGAAGTTTGGCAAAAAAAAAAAAAAAAAAACAACCAGAAATTCTATAAATTCAATAGCAGTGACTTACATCCTAAAGTCCAACAGCAAGCATAACTCCTCATGTTAATTCTGAATGCAGTGTGTGCTCTATTCATAGTCTCGATTTTGAGCTGTTACTTTTATTTATGGGATGGATTTTTAATACAGTTCTTTCTCCTAAAATTATTAACATAACGATGATAACTACTAAAAGTGGGAGGCTTAATTTATCACAATAGTCAGCTGGCTGGAGTCACTAGTTTGACATATATAAGATTTAGTCACAGGGGTGAAAATGCTCTCTCCAGTTTTATAGAAACTGGAAAGATTATTGATTAGAAAATGAAGTTCCTCTATTAAACAATACACAGAGGATAACATTCAGCATGTTAATGTGGAGGCTTTTTCTTTTCCAGCAACCAACCTTGTCGGATATGACTATGTATGAGATGAATTTTTCTCTCCTTGTTGAAGACATATTGGGAAACATTGACCAGCCGAAGTACAGACAGATCATTGTAGAGGTTTGTATTATAAACAAAAATATAGATCACTGAAGGCTTGCTTTCTGTCTGCTCACTGAAGACTAATATAGGAAAGCTACCCTCTCCCCCTGAGACCAAGAGCTTTGTCCATCACATGTCAGCTTCTCTGAAAGAGTCATCAAGAAGACAGACATCCCTGACCTGGATCAAGTCCCTTGTCCTATGGTTCAAGTACCTTAAACTCCCTTAAGTGGAAAATCCAAACCTACCACCACCCAGCTGCACTCAGCACAGCAGCAGTGCCGTAGCAGCAGAGGGAGAGACCATTTCTTTCCAGTTAGTTGTTAGCCTTTTACTTCAAGGAATAATAGCTACTGTTGTAGAGTGTTGCAACAATCCAGAGAATTGTGGGGAGCAGGAGATCACTGCTGCTAGTTTTTTGAAGGATGTTTTTCCAAATGTCTGCCTATGTAGAGAAGACATTGTGTAGAGTGCTGAAGTACGTGCACCCGGGCACACATATTTACACACTCGCCCTTCCGTCCCACAAAACCTTGTGTGGTGAGTTCCTGGAGTGGAGAAGTTAGTATATGGCCAGTCCTCTCACTGCCTCTTTCTCTGGCAATGTCTCTATCAGACATTATATTCTTGCAAGTAAGTCATATGTCTTATTTACATAGAAGCTATCAGTAAATATTAAGGTAAATTTGGCCCCTGCTGAGCCCATTATCTCTGGAGCTGCAGTCAAATCTGAGTGACATTCAGTCTCATCTTCGATGGCCCAGGATGTGGAATAGGAGCAGGTAGAGGGAGTGATGCAGAGACGGGGGTCTGGAAAGGCAGGGCTGGAAGGATGTGTTCTGTATGCTGTCTTTAGCTTTGCACATCCAGTGTCCAGGACAGATAGTAGATTTAGGGCTTCTTTTTGTTGACCTCTGATGACTCTGGTGCCTTTCCCCTGGCTGAAGAAATTTCCTTTAGAACTGCAACACAAGTCCGTATTCTCTGTCTGAAACTGTCAAAAACCTAGCTTTAGCCTGCCCTGCCCATGGGTCCACCACATTGTGGCCCCTGGATTTTACTATAGTGGCTTCAGGTTCTGCCTCTCAGCATTTAGATAAAATGCACCCAGTAAGATCCCAGTAAGATTCTAAAGTTAGAACTAGGGAGTTTTTCCTGGTTAGTGTACAAAGCATAAGGTTTATCAGAAGGCCCTTACCAATTGCCACATACACAGCTATAGTCTGGACATGGACTTTTGTTATCTAAACCAAGCATTTATATAAGCCAGTTGTGGTGGCTCAGACCTTTAGTCCTAGCACTTGGGAGGCAGAGGCAGGTGAATCTCTGTGACTTCCAGGCCAGCCCGGTCTACATGGTGAGTTCCAGGGCAGCCAGGGCTATGTAAAGAGACCCTCTCTCAAAAAACCTGAAAATTAAAACTAGTAATAAAATGAGCATTATAAGGGCTTGGAAAAGATGGTTCAGTGATTAAGAGTCTTGCTGCTTTTCCAGAGGACCAAAGTTTGGCCCCCAGCATCCGCATCAGGTGGCTCATAATTGCCTGTAACTCTAGCTCCAGGGGATCCAGTGCCCTCTTCTCTCCTGACCTCTGTGGGCACGGCACTCACTTGCACATACTGCACACACACACACACACACACACACACACACACACTTTACACATAATCAAAAATAGAATCTCAAAATGAGCAGTACTTCTGTGAATAAATTAAGATGCAGCCAAACAGGTTGATGAAGGCAAGCTCTTCACCAACTGAGCTCTCCGCTGTATGGGGCTCTTTTGTACGCCAGCAGCTTTCTCTCCATCCCCAAAATGTCATCTTCAAAACACCAGCAGTGACTAAAAAGACCTCTCTGTGGCTACAGGGATACTGTGATAAACATGTATGTTCTAAACAGAACATGTGCTGCTAATCTTCATCTGCAGAGCACTGCCCATCAGGTCAGTGAGGACACCCTGTCCAGACTGTGTCACCGTTGCGGTTCATGTCACTGGCATTTGACATCTGTCTCTTCTAGTTACTAATGGTCGTGTCCGTTGTGCTGGAAAGAAACCCTGAACTAGAATTTCAAGACAAAGTGGATCTAGACAGACTGGTCAAAGAAGCATTTCACGAGTTCCAAAAGGACGAGAGTCGGCTCAAGGGAACGGAGAAACAAGTAAGTGGCGAGGACAGTGTTCTGGAGAATGTCTCGTTGTCCCGGTTGTTCAAATGCTCTCTAATCTCACCGTCTCACGTCCCAAACACAGAGTACAAAATTAGAATGCTGAGAGTCAGTCAGACTTACTTGAGGAATTAATATTACTTTTTAGCTAATTGCTAGTCAATTGAGCTATGAAGTTCTGACAAAAGAAGAAAAAGAAATCTAAGATGAGATCATTTTTTTATATCGCTGACAATTAAAATGTGTGTTGCCAGGGAGGAACCACTGATTCCAGAAGGCTGTAAAATAAATTCAGAGGAAGATGGGAGTGTAGAACGGGCATCACTGGGGCTGTGTACTGTCTAATGTAGTCCCTTCTGGGCTCTCTGCTTAATATTGTATGCTCATCTGTGAAAGGGTTCCCTAAGTAAATAAAAATTACTAGCAAAGAGAAGGCTACTAAAAATGTCTGCTTTTGTTTTATGTGCTGAGAAGACACCTTGGGAAAATGAAAACAAAGTGAGGAAAGCTCATAATTTCCGTGAGGAAATCTTTCTGCAAATCTGTTTGCTTCTTAGGCAGCCGCTGATTTCACCTGTCAATCCCAAGGCCTTGTTTATTCTCTTCCTTTGTAGGATGATATGACCTCCTTCTACAACACGCCCCCACTGGGAAAACGAGGAACCTGCAGCTATCTGATGAAGGTTGTGATGAGCTTGCTGCTGGAAGGGGAAGTCAAGCCAAGCAATGGGGACTCGTGTCTGGTTAGCTAGAGAGGGGTGCAGGAAGCAGAGGTGATGGCTGTGCCTTTTGTGTTGAAGCTAACTAGCCCTGGCAGCCAATGATGGGTGAACTGATGTGTAAGCAAGGTAGATGCTGTATTCTGTGTACTGGTATTAGACCTTTGCATGTCAGTGGCAGTCGAATGGTAGGCAGTGATTGGAATCAAGTGAAACCCCAGTTTTCACCATTTGTGCCAGCTCCTATGATCTTCACTGGACCATAGAAATAGTTTGTGAGTTGAAAATTCAGTACTGCATGTTTTGTGATCAACTATTCCATAAAAACTCTGCTTCTTATAGACTGAATTCTCACCTTCCAGCCATTGAAGCAAACTGTACTGAGACTTACGAGGTAGTGCGAGGATGGTGGAGGCTGTACCGCTGTTGCACTAAAAACAGAAGATGTGCAGTGCACACCAAAAAATGCAGAGTGAACCCTGATATTTAACTTCAGAAGCTGCATTATTAATAATTCTGTCCAAAACTCTTAGTTTTCACCTCGTAAACACGACTGTGGTTTGGTATTATGCTAAGTATAAGAGTTGGACTAAGAGACAACGTATCAGACAGTTTCTGAGCACCTGTTAAAAACAAGTGTTCAGCAGTGTGTCAGCTGCCCTCACATGCATGCCACAGGCAGGCATACATAATTGCAAATAATAAACATAAAAAATGGTTAAATAGTTAAATTTAGGACTGTTAACCTTGTAAAAGCGGAGTTGAAAGTCAAAAATTCTGTTTTTGAACTAACAAATGTATCTGGAAACATTCTTTGCTCAAGTTCATAACACTGAACTTAACAGTCCTGAATGTTTTTATTTAATTCATTTGGAAAATGGAATTTGCTGCCAAATTTACTTATGCAAGTAGATTAAGTGTTTAAATCTTATTAAAGTATTTCCTTCTTAGATGTCACAATGTGGCCCACTTGCTTAGGGTCTAATCCCAGCAAGGATCATTTTTTTCTGACCAGTCCTCCTGAGTTTCTTCTAGGTAATCAAATTTGTCATATAGGATGTGTAGCCCAATGCAAATCAACTGATACCAAGTAAGTGTGTGTGCAGACTGAAGAAATGCAGGCCCACACAGCTCTGACCAGCTCGAGGTGTGGCTGCTCTTAGAACATGTGTAGGACTCTGTGTGTGTGACAGTCAGCAACCTGGGAATAATGGTACAGTCCAGCCTTGCAAATTAGACAGTGTGTGGAGAGAAGTTAGTAAAAGATGGTCCTGAGGAAGCCACTCACAAAACTTAAGCCAGAAAAAGAGTCATGAAGCCCATGGAGGAGAATAAGTTCTGGTGGTTGATGGGTAGGGAAGAGAAATTAAAGGATGACAGAGAGGAAAAGCCCTTGAAATATTTAAGACTTGTTAGAATTCAGAAGAAAGTAAACACTCGTATCCTTAAGAATTCATTTTTTTGATTAGCTGAGCAAAGCTGTGAGAAACTGCTGTCTGGTCGAAACAGATGCCACTTGCAGATCTGCTTTCCGAGTGAGCCCCAGCTTCCTGTCCCATGTTCGAGGTTTTGGCGCTTTCTTCCTCTGCTGGAAAGTGCTCAAAACAGTGACTGTGCATCAACTTCTGAAATTATGAAATGCAAAATTTATTGTTCTGGAAGATATTTTGGGATGATCAATAAATCTTGATGTTCATCTGTCAGAAGCAATGTCTGCTTTCTAATTAGAAAAGCAAAATAGTCCTGAGACTCAGAACACAGAACTCATGAAATTTAGAAGTCCCATTTGATCTACAGAGCCCACATGTCTTAACAGCTGCACTCGAGGCTGACTGAAATATTAGCACATGTATTGGGGCATGGCAAGCCTTAAACCTGATTTAAAGCTGCTCTGTCACACTGGCAGATTCTCGGTGCTAAGTTTATTGTACAATCGGCGTCTGCTGGAAACTCCTGCCTGCATATGAAATTCAACTGCATTTCCAGAGCATTGTTAGAAGCATGGTGTTTCCAGACGTCCTTCCATTTTATTTAAGGCTTAAAAAGAGATATTTCAGCCTTTAAAAATCAAAATATGAGATCCTCTTGATGACATCTTCGATAAGCTTCCAATGCTTTATGGGTATCATTAAACATTTGTTGAATATCTGAATACATTCAACTTTTCACCCAAATCTTAAAGACTGCATTTGTACACACTGTTAATCCCCCCGTGAACAGGAATATTAAATAGGTGCCACATAAAAGTCTAAGAGGCAGCCCAGTGTGGAACGAGCCCGAGCAGCAGAGGTGCACCCATTCAAACTAGGAAGAGCCGGAGCAGCATCGTAGTATGCAGCCAGACTGTCAGGGCCCTGTCTCAGACTAAATATGTGCATGAGAAACAAGGGAGGCAGCGTAGCAGCCTTCACACAAGGGGACGGGCACCACATAAACTTAGAAAAACAGCAAAAAGACAAAAGAGCTGCAAGAATTTGTCTATGGCCCTCATATTCAAGCTTCCCAGCAGCTGAACAGGTTCATGGGTAAATTATGAAAAACTCTAAGCATCAGGAAGAAAGGAAGGAAAATGTTCTTCCAGAATAAAAACTCTTCTCCCACACATGTTCTAGCATCCCATCATATGCTCCAGCAGGACCAGTGCCACCCCTGGATTAGAGAAGAGCCCATTCTAGACAACCCAACCCTTGGGCCCAAACACAAGCTTCTTTGAACAGGTCCAACACAAGGACATGTGGCGGAGAATGAAATGGATGTCAGCCCCGGTGACTACCACAGTTTTGCCGCCCAAGCACAGGGGAACCTATTGAGAGTGGGCATTTTGACATTTCATCTGAGAGGGGGGCAGATGAGGGGTAGGGGTGATCGTAATCCCTCCAAAGGTGTAACGTCTAAGCGGACAGTCTGGAAGCGACTACCTCCCACCTGTGTTTTGGTCCCTGCACGGGTGAGGCTTCTGACTGGACGACCTGGTTGTATATGATAACTACACACTCTCCTCACCCTCATTTGTTTAGTTTTTCCCGTGATGTTATTTGAAACTGTTGGTTCTGTGTTCACTTTGCTTGGTCAAAGGCATAGATCCCGTGTCCATGAGAGTAACATGCAGTGTGAAATGTTTCCTGACAATCCATACGTGGGCTGTTCAGCAGTAGTGCATGGTCAGCCTTAAAGATACACATCTATCCCTTCACTCCTGCTCTTTTAGCTGGTGGGAGAAAATGTAGCCCTGTTCCTCAGTGGAACTCGGAGGTTAGGCTTTCCGTGAGTCTTCCCCTCCTCGCTCGGGCTGGGAACCAACCCTAGGGATTTGTTGATGCTGGGAAAACACTGTGCCCGTGAGCTGCCATTTCATTTTTCTCCTGGCGTTGTTTTCTATTTCAAATGGGTGTCCGTTTAGTAAAGCAGCTCACTGTTGAAAGAAGAAAGTTCTGGAGGAATCCGAGAAGGCTCAAATGCCAGTATTGCAATTTATGTGAAGCAATTCATGCTTAGGTTGTTGAGCACAAACAGATGAGCCTGTTAATGGTCGCGCTGTGGAGTGACTGCAGGCTCGGTGCTTTGCTCTACCTGGGTGACGGCTCAAAAGGGGCTTCACACTCCCTAAAAATCTCCACAGATGCTAGAATAAACCACATCTGTCCAGGCATTTGTCAGCCTTCATTTGTCTAGTTACGAAGCCCAACAAGATTCACAAAGTATTCTAAACAGGTAACTCGCCTTTTTTTAAGGCAAGTCTGTGGAAATGGCATGATAGAGCCAGAGCCCTTCAGGAACTCTCCACTGATACTTTTTAAAGAAACAGAAGAAATGTATCTTAGTTTTTAAAAAGCCACCTCAATACCAGAAAGAAGAGCAATGAAAGATGCTAAGCCCAGCTTGCTTTGTAGTCTGGTCGGCTCGGTTTCCGGCCGCTGTTCTCCTTCTCCAGAGCCAGGTATGTTTAACTTCCTGACACTAACCCAGCTCTCATTTCAGGAGAGGCCCCGTGTGGGTTTCATCTTCATTCTCACGTTCTGTGCTTTCAAAGTGACTCTTTCTTTTTCTTCCTTGACGGAGCCTCGCCATTAGTTTCCCCCAGGATGGTAGTGGGTGTGGATGCCGCAGAATTGATGGTGGTAACTCCCTACAAACTGCCCTTGCTTGTCCTTCATATATTCCAGCAGAGTAGAGTCTGAGCAGTTCCAAGATTAATTTCTGCTGCTTCCTGTATGTCAGCTAATTAGTGATGGTACAGAGTGTGCATCCCTACAGTTGAAGGTGCTTGGGGATATATTTTTGTCCTGGAAATCTCTACTAAGAGGTTTTTGTGATGACCATTTTCATCTATCCCATGTGAAACTGGACTTAATTCCTAGAAACTTTCATCTCTCTCAGAAATAGGATGTAGAGCTTCTAGGTCTATCTCTTGCCCCTTGTTGGCCCTCACTGTGCGAGAGGCACACACATCCCTCATTCATGACAGTAAAGAGAGGGTGGCAGTAGCCTAGACCCTCCCTCCCCCAGCTCCATGCCTTGACTTTGGGGGAGGGGGTGCCCTCTTTGAAAGAGTGGTAATATGGATTTCCCTCTGTATGCTATGATTACCATTAATGAGTAAGAAACTATTTTGGACCTATAGCAGGGCAGAACTTAGGTAGGCAGGGAAAACTAAACTGAATGCTAGGAGGAAGGAGGCAGAGTCAAAGAGAAGCCATGTAGCCCCACGACACAGATGCCCGAACTTTACCTGGTAAACCCCAGCCTTGTGGAGATACACAGATTACTAGAAATGGGTTAAATTGAGATATGGGAGTTAACCAATAAGAAACTACAGCTAATGGGCCAAGCAGTGATTTAAACAATATAGTTTCTGTGTGATTATTTTGGGCCTAAGCTTCCGGGCAGCTGGGAAACAAACTAAGGGCTCTCCTCCAACAGAGTAGATCAGATTTAATCCATGCCTGGCCTTATCATTTTAGACCCTGTCTTCCTGAGGGCTGCATTCTCCTGAACTATTGTGGCTGAGGTGAAGGGGCTGGCGTGACAGCAACTAGAAAAGGACACAGGTTCAGACAGGGTGGGATGAGGTCACAGCTCTGCTGAATCACAGCATGAGCTAAGCCAGCTTGCTAAGCATCTACCAGACACTGTTCTGCATGAAGATTAAGGCAGATCAGCTCTCTTTGGAGCTTTTGTTCTACCTGGATCTAAAAATTAGATAAGGATTGATGAATTCTACTAAGAAAAATAAGGTGGTAGAAGGGTGTTGGGACTCAGAAAAATACACCCAATGTATGGCCCATTGGCATGCTAAGTGTTTTGAACTACTGTGGACCCATGGTTTGTCTGCCCTTTCACCGCCCTGACCCTTTTCCTCACTAAGGGCAAGATGGGGCTTTCTCTGAAGCTTCCATTCCACCTAAAGCAGAATCTTCCAGAGTAACTCAACAGAAGAAAAGCTGAAACTCAGTCCACATCCAGCCCAAGTGAGCTTCACCCCAAGTTATTGTTTATTCTTCCTGCTGCCCTCTCAAAACTCTTGCTCATTCTCTGAAACCGTCTGCAGCCACACTTCCCTTTCCTCTTAAAGAGAATATTTCCACCAACCACCTGGTGGTCACTCTTTGAGTTTGTGCTTCTTATGACTCCCATTTTTAAGCCAGTTAGGTTTCCCATCTGTGAGAAGCCTCTCATGAGGAACTTCTGAGCAGCAAGACAATCACAATGAACACAGGCAGGAAAGGTTGGAGTGGGGGTGAGCATGCTTGGCTTGACAGAAAAGAAATATGCTGGATAGAGAAAACTGTGGACAACACACACACATGGAGAGAGGAGTTGAAGATACCATAGCCTTTACCTAAAGAATAAATCTTCAGATAAAAAGAATCCAGAATGGGGCTGGAGAGAATGTTCAGCCGTTAAAAGCACTTACTGCTCTTGCAGGGGATCAGGTTCAGTCCCCAGCACACACATAGTGGCTCACAACCATATGTTTTATAGATAGATAGACAGACAGACAGACAGACAGACAGACAGATAGCAAGCACACGCATAGTGGCTCACAACCATTTGTTTTAGATAGATAGATAGATAGATAGATAGATAGATAGATAGATAGATAGACAGACGGACAGATAGATAAAGGGATTTATTAGCGTTACTACAGGCTGCAGTCTTGCAAATTTAACGATGGCTGGCTATGAACAGGAAGTTCAAGAATCCAGTAGTTGCCGGGCGATGGTGGCGCATGCCTTTAATCCCAGCACTCGGGAGGCAGAGGCAGGCGGATCTCTGTGAGTTCGAGACCAGCCTGGTCTACAGAGCTAGTGCCAGGACAGGCTCCAAAGCCACAGAGAAACCCTGTCTTGAAANGCCAGGACAGGCTCCAAAGCCACAGAGAAACCCTGTCTTGAAAAACCAAAAAAAATAAAAAAAAATAAAAAAAAAGAATCCAGTAGTTGTTCAGTCCCCAATGCTGGGTGTCTCAGCTGGTTTTCGGTAGATGCTGGAATCCAAAGGGGTGGGCTCTAATGCCAGTGAAGAAATGGACTTGCTAGCAAGGCAAGAACAAGCAGGAAAGAGCAAAGCTTCCTTCCCCCATGTCCTTATATAGGCATCCATCAGAAAGTGTGGCCTGGATTAGAGGTGGTTTTCCCAGCTCAGATGATCTGGTTTAAAAGTATGTCTCCATGGCTCAAAGACCCGGGTTATAAGTGGGTCTTCATACTTCAGATTAAGTTTTAAAAAAAATCCCTCATAGGTGTGCTCTCAATTTTTGCATTTTAGTTCAAGATATAGTCAAGTTGACATCCAAGAATAGTTATCACAGGTCACAGAAGTTCTAACCAGTCAGTCTGCATTGTCACACCTTTAGCACAGATGGCTGCTTTCTGTGAGTCTGAGCTTTTTTTTTTTTTCACAAAATATACATAAAACAAAAATAACTAATGAAGTGCTCAACTTATCCACGTTAGTTCAGTGTTGTGCAATGTGGCGATTTGAAAGAAAATGGCCCCCAAAGGGAGTGGCACTATTAGGAGGCATGGCCTTGTTGGAGAAGTGTGCTACTGTGGAGGTGGGCTTTGAGGTCTAATATGTGCTCAAGCCATGCCCAGTGAGACAGTCCACTTCCTGTTGCCTGTGGATCAAGATGCAGAGCTCTCAGCTTCTTCTCCAGCACCATGTCTGCCTACATGCTGTCTTGCTTCCCACCATGTTGATAATGGACTAAACTCTGAATTGTAAGCCAGCTCCAATTAAATGTTTTCCTTTATAAGAGTTGCCATGGTCATGGTGTCTCTTCACAGCAATAAAACCCCAACTAAGACATGAAGTATAATCCCGAGTTGTTTTTATTAAACCCATATAAAGCTAAACAAAAGAAAAACCCTTTGTCTTTGGGGGAGGGGTTCTAAAAGTCAAAGATAAAAATCTTAATGAGGACCCAGGAATCATAACTTAGGCTATTCCTGAAAATACTTGGTTAAATTCAGTCAACCAGAGAACCAGGGTAGAGGCTGTGTCGATAGAGAAAACAGAATACTTGTGAACTATGTATGACCATGAGTACATTGGAATATAATAAGAATGGTAAGCAAAAGTGAAACTTGAAGTTATTCAGTAGGTAACTAATGTACTGCAACAAAATCTTTAGAGCTTCTGACATCTCAGTGAGGGCCGGGGGAGGGTAGCTCAGGGAGGGCTGAGAAGGGATTTCTCTACTTGGTCTTTCACAAGACACCAATAATAATCTCATTTTATTTTCTAATTTTATTGGTAAGAAAAAAATGTTTACTGTGTAAAATGTATTTAAGTATTATCATTTTGTATATCTGGTTTGGAGCACAAGTAGAAGCCAGAGAATTAGAAATGGGGATGGGGTGGCATACTAAGGGAGGGGAGACAGTGGGTTATAGGAAAGAGAAAGGTGGAATACTTGGGGGGGAGCTTAAGCAGTCAGGAGAGCAGGAATATTTAGGAAAAAGGGACACTCACCTGAAGGAAGGGCATACAAAAGCATGTGGAAACCTACTATCTCAAAACTCATTTAAAAAGCATAACTAGAGGTCTAATGGACCACAATGTGATATGGAAGAAAAGTGGGTACTGAGGTTTAAAGGGTTAATAGGGTGGAGGTGGGGTGGGGGAAGAAGTAATGGGTGAGTTCACTGAAACCAAGGACACACAAGAAAAGCCTATGGATCCCACTGGTTAGTAAGCTAGTCCAAGCACTTGGGAAACTTGGGAAGTAGAGGCAAGAGGTTCTCTGTTGGTCTACATCCTGGTCTACACAGCAAACTCCAGAGCAGCCAGGACTACATAGGGACCCTGCCTCAAAAAAAAAAAAAAAATTAAGAAGAGTGTACAATCCTGTTCCTAGACTTGGATTATTAAGTGAGTATCACAGTGCAATGCAGGGTTTATATCCATTTTAGTTATTGGTCAGGGAGGCCTCGGAAGTCTCCAAAATAATCAGACATGACCATTGTCCTTGGTCATCCACTGTAGCTGTAAAACCCTAATACTAAAAGCATCACATACTGGCTAAAGGCCAAGAGAAATCAGTCTTGAACTGAGCAGGCCTCCCTGCTGGCTAGCTCCCACGGTGTTGTTAGGTGCTGTGCAGGCTGCTGATGAAAAGACATCAGTGGTCTTCCAGTGCTGGACCTACCAGGTAAGGTGCCCTGCTGGTCCAATAGCAGCATGACTGGAATGAGGTGACTGGCAGCGTTCTGCCTAGATGTGAGGCCTGTTCCACGGGAGGGAATCATGTCTGCTGCTGTAATTCTGGTCAGAAGCCCATGGCAGGAGAGGTTAGGAGTCCTGCAGTAGAACCTGCTTTTTATTTTGCTAAATGGTCATGTTATCAAATTGCCTTCTGTCATTTTGTCACAAGCCTAGGAATCTATTGCTGCTGACTCATCAGATTAGCCCCCAGGTATATACATCTGTGGGTGCTGTCAGCCCTAGGCAGGCGGGACTGGACTGTGTGAGGAAGGCAGCTGAGCAAGCCATTAAGAAAGTTTCTTCCATGTCTCTGCTTCAATTTCTGCCCCCAGGTTCTTGCCCTGAGTTCCTGCTCTGCTTCCTTTGGTTTGTAACCTAACAAATCCTTTCCTTCCCCCAGGTAGTGTTTGGTCGTGATGTTTATCACAGTTTTATGTCAACTTGACACAAACTAGAGTCCTTTGGAAAGAGGGAACCATAATTGAGGAAATGTGCCCCCCCCCCTTGTTGGCTTGTGTTTGATGGATTAAGTAAAATGCTGTGGATCCTCAAGTGGCTGCATCGGGCACCGGGCCATGAGACCATACTGCAGGCCCCTGAAGTGGCAGCGGGCAGCGGGTCCCTAGAGCAGCCAGTCCCAGGCAGGGATGGCACAGTTCCTCAAGTAGCTGCAGCGGGCTACAAGTCCCAGGCAGGGAGCCACATAGTGAGTTAAAGACCTTGATGGGGCAGCTGATCCCACAAGGAGAGACACACACAGATGGGCATGCCATGAGACCACACTGCGGGTCTCCGAAGGCGGCTTGTCCCAGGCAGGGAGCCACATGGCAGGCCAGAAACAGAGATGTGGATAGGCACGCCATGCAGAGTGAGGTTGGATATTTATTTAGTGGTTATGGAGGGGAAAGAGGAGAAAGGGAGAAGAGGGGAGAGAGAAGAGAAGAAGAGAAGAGAAGAGAAGAGAAGAGAAGAGAAGAGAAGAGAAGAGAAGAGAAGAGAAGAGAAGAGAAGAGAAGAGAAGAGAAGGACTCAGGCTAGAAGCTGAAGATCAGCTTGCCTTGGGCAGACAAAGAGGGGAGTGGGCATGGCTTGTAGGTGCATTTTCTTTGTTAATGATTGATGTGGGAGGACCATCCCATTGTGGATGATACAATCCTGGACTTGTAGTCTTGATGTGTATAAGTAAGCAGGCTGAGCAAACCATGAAGAGCAAGCCAGTAAGCAGCACTCCTCCGTAGCTTCTGCTTCAGTTGCTGCCTCCAGGTTCCTGTCCATAATAGGATATAAACCCTTTCCTCCCCAGTTGCCTTTGGTCATCATGTTTATCACAACAGTAGACATGTAACAAAGACACAGCAACAAAAAAGGCAAAATCAGACACCTTATGTGGATTCATGTTTACACCCACAGACCGTCACTGCGCCTGCCTGAGTCAGGGAAGCTTCTTTCCATAATTAATACAGAACTCCTCGTGGTGCTGAAAGAGACTGAGTGGCATCCCTAAACTGGGACATCCTTATCAGTCCCCAGCACACACACAGACACAGACACACACACACACACACACACACACACTGCCGACACACTAGCACTGAAGCTCAGAGACTGTCTCAGGAGGAGATGAGAAGGGTGGGGAAGGGTGCCATGAAATACAGTCTCCTGGACTCGACACAGCCACTGTGCTCATCAGCAATCTCCTGCACAGGGCCTGTGAAAGAGCAATCCAGCCAAAACTCTGGAATAGATGGGAGGTGCTCTCCAGGCCTCACCCTTCCTGAGGAGCTCCTGGCAGTTAGTTGCTGGGAAGAGGGAATCATTCTGTCTTGAATGATAGAGTTCTCATGCTCCTGTGGAGGTCCTCATAAGCAGCACTAATTGGATTTGGTGGGTTATCAAAAACAAAAGGACATGAATTATGGCGGGACTTTTGTTAGGAGGACTTTGGGTAAATTGAAGGGGGGAAGGAGTGGACATGATCATGTTTCATTGCAAATAAGCAAAGCTTTCAATAAAAAGAAAACATTATTATTGAAAATTTTAAATTACCAGGAAAGTGTCTGGGGGCGGAAGGCTTATGATAAAAGAAAACTGGCAGTCTCCCAACCCAATGCAATTTGTAGCTCATTATCAGACATTGCATCAAGTTGTAGCGTATTCACCTGTAAGTAGAATGCACATGACAGATCAGCAGTGCCGCAGAAACTGCTAGCTATATACCCGTATCTACCACACACCAGGATCATAGCTGGGCATTGGCTGCTCAGCTAGCCATGCATTCTGTGGAAAGGGAACAGAAATTCAAGTGACCCTGCTGTGGGACAATGGTCTTTTATCTTGTCACCTCAATTATTTTTAATAAAATGCTGATTGGCCAGTAGCCAGACAGGAAGTATAGGCGGGATGACCAGGCAGGAAGTAGAGGCAGGACAACAAGAATTCTGGAAAGAGGGAAGTTTAAGTCCACAGTCGTGACCCAGCCTCAGAGGAAACAAGATGTGACTGCCTCACCGAGAAAGGTACTAAGCCGCATGGCTAACACAGACAAGAATTATGGGTTAATGTAAGTTATAAGAATTAGTAAATAAGCTTTCTGGTCGTGGAACCTTTCTACCCCACCAGCAATAAGGGAAGCTTTTCCGTCTGTCCTTCCGGCGGTGTTGGCCCTATTTCCCGTGCTGCACCGCGGCCTTTCTCTTTCTCTTCCGGTCGCAGGCGCTTCGGGAGCCGCCGATTACTGTCCAGCCATGGCCAAGTCCAAGAACCACACCACACACAACCAGTCCCGGAAATGGCACAGAAATGGCATCAAGAAACCCCGGTCACAAAGATATGAATCTCTCAAGGGGGTTGACCCCAAGTTCCTGAGGAACATGCGCTTTGCCAAGAAGCACAACAAGAAAGGCCTGAAGAAGATGCAGGCAAATAATGCAAAGGCCATGAGTGCACGTGCAGAGGCCATCAAGGCCCTGGTGAAGCCCCAGGTGGTGAAGCCCAAGGTGCCAAAGGGTCCCACCCGCAAACTCACTCGTCTGGCTTTAATTGCTCACCCCAAGCTTGGGAAGCGGATTAGAAGCTACATGGCCGGGGGTCATAGGCTCCAAAAAACAAAGCCCAAGGTTCAAGCCAAGGCAGAGGCCTCAGCTGCGGCTCAGGCTCCTAAAGGTGCCCAGGCCCCTGTGAAGGCCCCATAAAAAAGGTCTCAGTCTGCCGATGTGAAGACAGATGGACTGGTGTGAACACCTACACAGTATTTGCAGATGTTCAGGACCTAATGCTGTTTTTACAAATAAACTTGAGGCAAGTTCTGTTGAAAAAAAAAAAAAGAATTAGTAAATAAGAAGCCTGAGCTAATGGGACAATCGGTTTATAATTAATGTAGACCTCTGTGTGATTCTTTGGCTGTAGGACTGGGTGGGACAGAAAACCTCTGTCAACATGAGCCTGCTAGTCCTGTCTCTACCCTCAATACTTGCTCCTTGCTCTTCCCCATGCCTGCAGCCAGGAATGACAACACAGGAGACGGGGTGGAAGATGGCCAAACCATTTTCATCTGGGTGCCCAATTGGAGGACAGCTGCTCTATACCCTGCCCCACACCTTGGCGGCGAGCCAGGGTCCAGGCAATAGAAATTCCCCTAGTTACTTAGGAAGACTTTAAAGAATGTTTTGACCAGGTTTATGGAAGTTATGAAACTGAAAGGGTGTGAAGTTGTATTTGCTCAGAGGCAAGGCAGCTTCTGTTTCCCAGCAGCCTAAATATTAAGTACAAGGTCTGGAACCGAGGGGGAAACAGACGTAGATGAAGAGTGGGGATAATCTTATCACTAATTAGAAATACCTGGTCCCCCTCCAAACAGAGGACTCCTTTTATTATTTTTTTTCTGAAACATTTTCTTGAAGCTGAACTTGTCAGGTGCTAAGGCATTCAGTCCTTCACATACTTTAAGACAAGAGCAGAACCAGCAACTAATAACCAGACTGAAAAGGACAGGAACATGCCTTTGGGGATTTTGAGATTCCTGTATTTTCTTTTGAGACAGAGTCTAAGCTGTCCAAAGTCTTGCGAACCCAGGTTTTCCTTGAACTGACGATCTATCTTCTGAGTGCTGGGATTACAGGCCTGCGCCAGCACACCTGGCTTGAAATTCCTTTCTGAATTGAAACCGAAACAATTTTCAGGATATCTGGACTGTAATCAAATTACTGCAACAAAAAAATAGCTAAAACCAGATTCATAGAAAAAGTAATAGCTTTAAGCATGTGACCAACAAAATAGAACAAATAATGAATTAAGATAATCCCCTTTAATGTAAAACTTACAGTGAGCCTAAGGAAAGCAGAATGAATGTGGTGGGATGAGCAGGAAAATAATCTAAGATTCAAGTCCCCTCATCCACAGCGCAATGTGGTGTTTGACACGTGTGCATTGTGGAGATAATATCCGCGCAGCCCAGGGCTTTGTGGTGAGGACGCTTACACGTGCTCCCTTATCGACCTCCAAGTACGTGTGCGAGTCCTTTTTAGCTTTAGTCATGGTGTCTTGAAGAAAATGTGAGCTAGCTATGATACCAATTAGTCCAGTCAATCAGAAATGGACTGATAATTGCGTATATTTACCGAGCACAACACAAGGGGCACTGGAGCTCTCCTGTTTGTTCACTTTGAGACAAGGCTTGTGTAACTCAGGCTGTGTAACTAGGGATGACCTTGAACTCTTGATCCCTCCACCTCCCCTGACTAAGTACTAGGATTTCTGACATAGGCCACCATACCCAGCACTTAGCTCTCTCTACTTTATAGCTCTATGTAAGAAGTATGCATCTTACATAGGAGAAAATCAGGGCAGAGTTATCTTTTCTGAACTCCCACCATTAGTAAACCTCTGAACAGTCGGTCTCTGGGTTACAAAACCAGAACTCAGAGAATGCCATCACTGGCAGAGACAAATTCAAAAACGAATGATACACACCAACATTAGACAGTTCTCAAACTTGCCATATGATGAGAGCAAAGAGGCTTCCTGAAGAAGTTCATCTGTTTCTCTAGAAACTGGAGTAGGGCTGAGATGATCCCCTTGTCCCCTCCCTTCGGTCACTTCACAATAGCATTGTTGTTCTGTGACATGAGGTACCTTGAAGGCAGCAGGATGGGTGTGGAGCATTTTCCCGAGGGAAGGAGCTGGTGGGACCATGCAGCTCTGGAGCCTAGCTCAGTCCTTCCTTGTAAACAGATAACCAGAGACATACATGATGGAGCCGGGTCCTAGCTCCATCTTTCAAAGCACCGGAGAAGCACAGAAGCGCACAGCACATGTTTGACGCTGAGTCTGCCATAAAATAAGAATGTAGGGATTCTTCCCCCTTCCGTGTTCACACATCTGTTGGTGTCGTCTTGTTTGGGTCTGGTCAAACATCTTTCCAAACTGTAGAGTTCGTTTCTTCCCAGCAAACGTTCTGTGTTCGGATTCCAAGGTCTCATTTGCGTGGCAGCCTATTCTTCTGTGACCTACGCCCTGGTTAACTGCCCTCTTCAGGGTTGCCAAGTCCCATCGCCTTCTCACTTGGTTCAGAATCTCCCTTTTCTCCCACTGCCAGGACCCACGCTGTCTGACCTGGCTGTAGCACGTTTCATTTCTGACTTAAGCGGGGAGTCATCTCATCCGCCTGATTATACAAACGACGACCTCACAAGTGAAGCAAACAAGGAATGTAGTGTGGGACTCAGCTGCCTGCCTGGTGTTAGGGTTTCCATCGGGAATGTCCCCCACAGTCTCCCGCTGTGAGGGCTTGCTCCCCAGCTAGTGGCGCTTCTGGGGAAGTGGTGCTTTGCCGGCAGTGGTGATGTCCTAGCGGCAGGTCTTGCTGAAGTGCTGCCTGCGTCCTGGTTAGTTCTGGTACAAACTCCCTTCCCCGACAGACTTTCACCACCGTGAACTGAGCTGCGAGATCATGACAGACGGAAACCGTGAGCCCCAACAAGTCTTTCTTGTCGCTGTCAGAGGCTTTCCCAGGGGTCCCGATCAGAGCCTGGCTATGGACCAGCCTGGGACTCCTTGCCAAGAACCCTGGGAGGCTGAGCTACACCCCTGCTAAGCTCTTTGCACGATGTAGCTCATTAAGACATCACCAGTGCTGTGGGGGAGGAGGCAGTGTTCTTGCTTCGCGTTTACAAATGAAGAGGTTCAACAGACTGTGCCAGGCCAGGGACAGAGCTGGTCAGAACCGAGTCTGTAGGATGCTGTGTCTGGACTCTGAACTTCACTAATTGACTTAACCTTTTAAACTGTTTACCTTGGGTTTATTTTTAAAACATCTGCATTCCTCTTTAAAGATTACAATTGTAGCCAGTAGGGAACAATCCCGAAGTAATGTTCAGGAGAAAACCCCTGGCTCTAGACGGGGAAGAATGGACTGCCTCTCCATTTCTCTCTCCTCGGTTTCTGTTCTGTTGCATCTCGAGGTTTCCTCTGCTCTTAGTGGCATTCAGCAGCTGATAAGAACAGTCTCACTGAGAGCTGGGACATTTGGTTGTCCTGCATCCTGAGAGTTGTCTCTTGGGTTGGTTCTCCCCAAGCCACAGTTCCCATGGGCATGGTGCATTTGATTGATAGGGACAGCAGAGTGTGTTGTTGATATCACCCCTGTCTAGAAGCTCACTATTATTCATGGTCTTACCTGGGCGCAGTGTTTCACACCTGTAGCTCTAATGCTCAAGAATGAGAGGCAGGAGGATCATAGTTCAAGGCTAGCCTGGCTACATAGGGGATTCCTGGATTGGTTCAGCCAATGGTTATATGCCATGGTCAGGAGTAGATATGGTGGGGGATATTTTAGGTTTTTCATTGCTGTGGTAAAGACCATGAGGAAAGGGTTTATCCCAGATTAAAATTCCCAGGTCACAACCCATCATCAAAGGAAGACAAGAACCTGGAAGCAGATGCCGTAGAGGAGTGCTGTTTGCTGGCTTGCCCCTTTTCTTTGTGTCCTGTGTAGCAGTGATCACGAGCAGCCATGCAGCAGAGTCAACGTGAGGCGGCCTTGAATTCTCCTCCAAAGAAATTAGTCCATCATTTTAAACTTACCCTTGGGGAAAATTCTCAGGGCAAGGAAAGAAAGCAGTCACTTTCTTTGTCCAAATATCACAAGAATTGTCTCTAATCTGTTGCTAATTTATTTCCTTCTGAAACCTCTTGAGTTGGGTCTCCCCGGTCTGCATAGCTCTCAGCAATGCTGTCCTCCGAGCTCTTCCTGGAATGGCCCATTAAGTTCTGCTTACGTCGTTCAACCGCTTTCCTAGTCTGAAGTACCTTTTCATGGTCCTCCTCAAAATGTGGTCATGTCTGTCACTGCAGTACCCATAATGGTCCCAGTTTCTCTCTCCACTACTTTTCTGTTACTGTGACAAAACACCATGACAAATAAAACAAAGCTTTTAATTTGCCTTGTGGTTCCAGGGGTCTAGAGTCCATGATGGCCAAAGCAAGACCTAGTGTCAGGAACAACTGAGAGCTCACCTCTAGATCCACAAGCAGGAGGCAGAGAGAGCTAACAGAAGAAAAATGGCATACACCTTTTGAAACTGCAAAACAAAACCCCAATGACATAACTTCTTTCAGCAAGGTCACACCTCCTAATCCTCCACAAAGAGCCTCCAACTGGAGAAAACATATCCAAACATATGAACCCCCAAGGGACATTCTCATTCAAACCACTGCTGGGGCTTTCCTAACCACAGGATGTGCTTGCCCTAATCCTAGAGAGGAGGCTCGCAGGTAGAAAGCCCTGAGGACTGAGGGAGGAAGGCAGCAAGGGAAGTAGGCAGACCTGGAAAGGACCAGTGGTAATGCTTATTCTAAATGGTTCTTTTCAACCCAGAGGTCCAGTGCTAACCACACATCTTCCATGGGGACGGTACCTTTTATTTTTCAATTAGATACAACACCACTCCACTATGCCTACCTTCCCCAGACACCATCAAAAAGTGATCTAGAGAAGTGTAAAGATGTTCTTCTTTCTGCTACTGGAAAGAAGATGATGTTATCCTGGGGATCCTGGGATCCTGATGTTAATTGTATATAATCAAACTATAGCATGGCTATTGGTACTACTGGGGATTAATATTCTCTTCCCCCGTTTCTCTTGTAGCCTCTGTTTGGTTAAAAGCATCATCCCAGCCATATCCATATATCCAAAGAGTCTGGAATGTTTGGGTTAAGGCTTCACCCCAACCCCTGGCACCCCTATACCCAAAGAGTCTGGAATGTTTGGGTGGGACGTTCCATCTCAATCCCAAGCCTCCTCCACAAGAACTGCCTCAGTCCAGAGTCCACCCCTGAGAAAGCCTGCCATACGATGACCCCTCCCCAGAGATGCTTGGGACCACTCTCACAGAGTGTTTAGACTGCAACCCAGACAACAAACGTGGTTTCCTGGTCTTCCTTCCCTGCCTATCAGGGAGCGCTGGCATCCATTAAACCTGGGCTTTTTCTAATTCAGTTTGATTTGGTCTGATTTGGATTATTGTGTAGGTGGGGAGATTTATCTGCTGGTAAAAACTTTTCAGCCTCTCCATTTAGGATCCTTTGCTTCTGGATTCCGCCAGGAAAGTAAGACAAAAGCTGAGCAGGTCAATTTTTGTCTCCGAGAGGTTGTATCCTTCTGCTAAATGTTTACCTTCTGCCTGTCTGTGGTCAGGCTCGAGTCTCACTATTTCCTTCCAGTCACTGAAGCAGAATGGGGTGTCTCTAAATGCTTTGTTCAGTTTGCAAACAAACCTTCACTGGTCCTTAATGTCTGTCTCTGTGAGTCAGCTCAGACAAGTCACAATCAAGCTGTGATCCCTTACCTCAAATGTGTCGCTGTCCTTGTCTTTAACTAAAGCGGCATCTTTAAGTCCTCTTACCCCTCTAGACTCTTGAAATTCTGTGTCTCTCTATCCTGGAATGCCTGCGATGTCAAGTCATTCTGTGCCACTGTAGACTCGGGGATCCACTAGTCCAGTCATTACTTTTTGAAAGTCACCTTCCTTTTACATGACATGTAAGACTTCTGAGACCAGAGCTCAATGAAGGGTAAGTGAACGGGGTTGACGCAGCAGCCAGCACCGCGGTTCATGATGAACACGCAGCAGAAGCTAAATAAATGTTTGCTGATTGCCGTGTTTTTAAGCGACAGAACAATAAATAAAGAGAAAGGAGAATTCTCTAAGGGGAGAGATGATTGAAAATCATATCTAAAAGTCGGAAAAGGACGAGTGGCTGTTTTCCTAGTCTTATATATGACAGTGAAGTTAGAGGCATTCTGCAAACCTGTATATATTTATCTCATCTTGAAAAAAAGCCAAAATGTAAGCTTGGCATTTATGAGAACAGCTGATAAATGACTTTAGTCATTTGAAAGCAAAAAGCTGAGGATTCCAACTTTGCTTTATAAAAATAGCTTTCAAATCACATCTGAAGTTGGGAGGTTTTATACAGATTAATCCCGCAGGTGATTTTTCAGCTTCTGTTGAACTGGGAAGTGAATGAGCAGATCCAGCAGATTCGGCAGCTGGGGAGTAGTTCTTTTCTTCAGGCTTCCATTTGTGCTTTGCCCATTTCGTGCTCGCATACAGTGCTTTCTGTCCTCTTGTTCAAACCCCACACTCCCAACTCCCTCCCACCCACTTCATCCCGACTCCCTCACTATGGATCCCTGTCCACATTCATACTGTTGTGCTCTGTTCTTGTTCCGTGACCCTCTGATCTTACCCAAGATGATCCATGTGACCACAGGTTTAGGAGGACCCTTGGGAGCCTGGTGGGCTCACAGGTGGTACACAGCTGAAGGAAATGACTCCCCTAGAATCCATCAGTTGCCAGAAGTTTATTGAGGAGAGGGTAGGGCTCCTCAATGAACTCCTCTCTGTCCGTCATTGGCTGTTGACAGGCCAAGTGCAGGCAACCACAGACACTGTGAGATCATGTTTTCAATGTCTGTACCCTGCCCTAAACATAACATGACCAAAAAGCAAGCTGAGGAGGAAAGAGTTTATTTAGCTTACACTTCTGAAATGTGGTCCATCATTGAAGGAAGTCAGGACAGGAACTCAAACAGGACAGGAACCTAGAGACAGGAGCTAATGCAGAGGCCATGCAGGATGCTGCTTACTGGCTTGTTCTTCATGGCTTGTTCATCCTGCTTTCTTATAGAACCCAGGACCATGAGCCCAGGGATGACCCCACTCACAATGGGCTGGGCCCTTCCACATCAATAACTAATTAAGAAAATACAGGCTTGCCTCTAGCCAGATCTTATGGAGACATTTTCTTAACTGAGGTTCCACCTCTTAGATCATTGTAGCTTGTGTTAAGTTGACATCAAACTAGCTGCACAACATCTAAGTGTTGATCAGGTTTGTTTGATTTGCCAATTAAAGAATGAACATGTGGGGAAAATTCTAGCAGGGAAAATCTCAGACAGAGCAGACAAGCAGGACAGAACCAACTGATAAAGCCTCCCTTTTATTGGGGCTGAGGAAACACACATAGAGCAGACACACAGAGAAAAAGACCCCCTGCAAAGCAGAGGGGATACTCAGGAAACTCAAGTGCAGCCTCTCCTTGAGGGCTGGATTACTTTAAAGCATCTGTTCTCAACCTGTGAATCATGACCCCTTTCAAAGGTCGACCAAGACCATCAGAAAACACAGATACTTACATTACGAATCATAACAGCAACAAAATTACAGTTTTGAAGTTGCAACGAAATAATTTTATGGTTGGAGGTCACCACAACATGAGGAACTGTGTTAAAAGGCCACAGCGTTGGGAAGATGAAGAACAACTGATGTAAAGTCTCTAAAGGGCTTTCCTCCCTGAATTAGATTTGTTCATTTTGAAGGAAGATGGATGGCTGATTGGCCCACAACTGTTGTATAAACATGTCCTGATCCAGTCGTGAGCTTGTCTAGAGAGTCCATTAACAGGGGCCCTACTGGTGGGAGAGAAAGCCCACCACGCCTTAATTGTAAGATACCAGGTTTGTCTCAGGTCAGGAGTGTGAGGAAGAATCCAGCCGTCTTGGAAGTTTTCCATCTTTACTCTCAAGTCATGGTCCCCCTCCCTATCTGTCTGCCTACCATGGAGTCTATCTAGCTCCCAGTCCCTCATTCTCTGCTCCCAGAGGTCACCCTAGCTGTACTCAGGAGTTTGGAGGTGACCACTGTAGCGTCTATGAGCGTCAAAAGGAGTAATAGAGGGCGAGCATTCAAGGTCTCAGATGAGGGCCCATCTAAGGTGCTGTGATGTAGATGAACAGGTTTGAAGACTCAGTAAGAACCATATGGTGCTAGCGTGGATCCTCGGAACATGGCATGCCTGTGAGCACCTGTAACACAGAAAGTGAAACTATTAGCACTATTATAATTCCCACTGAGAGCGTAGTTATTGGGGACAGTTTTGCCTTTATTATAGGAAGAGGACATGTCTGTTACAAGAGGTGGATCCTGAATAAGGCTCAGGAGCTTGAGACGGTTTTTCCTGGCCAGTGTGAAATTCAGAAAGTCGACTGTTGTGTCCCCTCTTAGAGCCTTGTGGAGAACATTAAGAGACAAAGTTAATGAGGAAAGTTCTTTGCCATTACGATTAACAGAAGTCTCGTTTAGCAAGCCAGAGCATGATTGTGCAGCTGGCTGGACTGTGCACTGGAGCCCTGTGGATGGGTAAGGTCAGAGAAATTATCTTCTCTATATCTACATTGATATAAGTTTTATTTGGCAGATCAGTGTAACCGTGCAACAGGGGTTTGTTACACCAGACTCTTGCATAAGGAGCAAAGGGCAGGAAACCATAAGAGAAGTCAGTTCAAGGGACTGTCCCAGTGGTACCCACTGCCCTCCCAGCAAGAGATGCCTCTACCTGTGTACCAGGTGTGAGGTTCAGTGGGCAAGGACACTGAGGGCCAAACCTGGGAGAAATCCAGGTTCTATTTGTTGAGGTCACAACCATACATCAGTGTCTAATTGACAATCTAGAAGAGAAATACATCTTTTATTTTAAGGGATTGTCCAAGGACATTCTACTCTTGCATCATGAAAACTTTCCTCAAACCTGTGAGTCTGACAACAGCCTCCTCGAATTGGGAACATGATGGCTAGGTGCAGAGGGACACATTGTGTGGGAAGTGCTCTTCCAGAAGGAAACAGTATTCCACAATTGGTTAATAAGGTTTCTGTTTTTGTTTTGTTTTGTTTTTGTTTTTGACCTCAGCATTTAAGAAGCTAGGCCTGTTTTTCTCAGCTACAGAAAGACACTACAGTGCTGAATTAAGCCAAAGATTGTCTCTATATGGGCTGTCTGTCTGCCTGTCTGTCTGTCTGTCTATCCCTCTAGCTCAAGAGGAGAATCATTAGTGAGAAACAGTCATCCAAATAATATCTTGTTTGATTAAATATCATATCTGAGAACCACAGTCCGTTGGACTGTTGAAGAAACATGCTCTGCTTTTAAGAGAATCTGTTTAACTCCTAGTTCCTCAATAAGGGAATATGGGGGCCACTTGACTAGGAATGATGGTCTGGCATGGGGTTTAGTGACCTCAGGTGTGTGTTCCATGGGGCTTCTGCTCCAAGTTCCTGATTTGAATTCCATAAGATGGATGTATGTATAACTATGTATTTGAACTTTATATAACATTCAAAGCTTATAAAGGTTAAGTCACAAAAGTTTACTATATGTGAAGAGATCAATAGATGCTATTTTCAAGATATTCATAGCAAAAACCTGCCACTTGGGTGAGCTTGCTATTTGAAAACTGTTTGCCCTAAGTGTATTGTCATTGTAAATATTAAGTATACTTGCATATTGTTTGTTTGTAGTAATTATCTTTGTCCCCTGAATTTGTAAATACTCTAAAATTCTGATTGTCAATACTATAGATTCATCCTACTGAACTAAAAGATTTTAAATTTTGCTTTATATCTAGAAGCTAAGTTAATACATAAAGGGCTTATATAGTTCTATGTAATTATTCTAATCATCCCTGGCTCTTTGGTATGTATATATACCTTTGTTGGGGAATATTATTTTAAGGTGTGTGACTTTTGCTTATGCTGCATTTGTTTAACTCTGTAAAGCTGTGTTACTTTGCCTGTCTAAAACACCATATGGTCTAATAAAGAGCTGAATGGCCAATATTGAGGCAGGAGCAAGGATAGGTGGGGCTGGCAGGCAGAGAGTATAAATAAAAGGAGAAATCTGGAAGAGGAGGAGGAATGAGAGGAAAAGGAGAGGAGGACGTCAGGGGCCAGCCACCCAGCCACCCAGGCAGACACAGAATAAGAAGGAAAGTAAGATACATAAAAGTGAGAGAAAGGTAAAAGCTCAGAGAAAAATGGTAGTAAGGATAATTTAAGATAGGTATTAGATATTGGTAGATCTGCAGACAAGTAACTAATTTTCAAATTTGTTTTCTTTAATTGTTCTTTTTAATGGTGCTTAATGACTGTTTCAAAACTAAAACTGTATTAGTAAGGGTTTTATTGCGGTGAAGAGACACCATGACCATGGCAACTCTTATAAAGGAAACATTTAACTGGGACTGGCTTACAGTTTTAGAGATTTAGTCCATTATCCTCGTGGTGGAGTGCAGGCAGCACGGTGCTGGAGAGGACGCTGAGAGTTCTATATCTGGATCTGCAGGCAACAGGAAGTGAACTGTCTCAATGGGTGTAGCTTGAGCTAAAGAGATCAAAGACCACCCCCAGTGATACCCTTCCTCCAATAACACCACACCTACTCCAACAAGGCCACACCCCTAATAGTGCCACTCCCTATGAGCCTTGGGGCCATTTTCATTCAAACCACCACAACAATAAAACAAAACAACCAAACAACAAAAGCCCAGCTAGGGTTTACACATACCTTTTAATCCCAGAATTTTGGAGACAGAGACAGTGTTTGAGATCAGCCTGATCTATATAGCAAGTTCCAGGCCAGCCAGAGCTATATAGTAAGACTCCATCTCAAATAACAAAACAAAAACAGTATCAGTAGAAGCACAACCTTTAACGAAGGAGCCTGAACAACTACTTTTGGGATGCTAGGACATTCTCTATAGGGCAAACACAGTGAAATTCAGATATGCCTGACCTAAGAGCCACCCCATCTGTACCTCCTAGTTGCTTAAAATTGGCACTCCTTGACACTTTTCACCTCCATCACACCCAAAGTGAGATCAAGTCAGACCACTGGGACTTCACAGGCATGGTCCAGGAGTTATAAACTGCTAGCCTGTGGGGTTCTAATATTGGATGCTGCAGAAGTATCTCTGCTCCCTGACTTGCGCTTTGACGGGAACTGTTCTTATTTGCATAGTCTTCGATATGGCCCCTATTATTTGCATAGCAGAGTTTGCACAACTGGAAACTATGTGCACAGTGTCTCGTGCTATCTTCCCATGACTCTATACGAGCCAATCTTGACTGTAGACCTTCACACGGCATGATTTACATGGGCAGGAAACCCCACAAAGAAACTTATGGTAACCTGAAGTTACCTTTCCCCAATGGAAACCCCTGCAGCCCAGAATCGCTTCCATCCAGTTAGATCTCTGCTCTCCAGCCTGTCAACAAGCCATGTTCCTGTTCTGGTCTGAAGAGCGATTTCACTCACCAGCTAGTGAACACCCAGTTCACTGTGCTTCCTTAAGGGCCAGCTGGGAGAGCAAACTGCTGGAGTCTCTGGGATGGCTAGGATTCAAATGCTGGTTTTCTCTATAGCATAGCCAGTTGGCCTAACCCCAGATACACTCATTTCATCGCTGCAAGATCTTTAGAGATTTTTTTCCTTAAAGTTTAAATCATTTGTGACAAGAGTTGGAGAGATAGCTCAGTAGTTAAGAACACTGGCTGCTCTTCCAGAGATCGAGTTTAGTTCCCAGGGCCCACATAGAGGGAGTTCACAATCATCTGTGGCTCCATCTCCAGGGGATCCGACAAGTTTTGGCCTCAGTGGGCACATGAGCAGACATGGTGCATATAAACTCATGCAGGCACACATACACATAAATAAAAAATTATAACGAGTCTCTCAACAAACTCATTCATTTCAGGATAACCAGAGCCCTGTTGTAAAGGATCTAGTGGTAGATGAGGCACGGCTTCTCCCAGTGAACTTACCGTCTATTATCAAGAGAGGGCAACAGGCAAGCAAAGAGACATGATGGCAGAGACTGAAGACAAAAACAGCCCAGAGGACTCATTAGAACATTGTGGACGGACAAATGTTCAGGAAATCTGTGAGCAGGGAATATTTGAACTGAATAATGGGAAGGACTTAGTTATACCCAGAGAATAGTCCAATCATTCCAGAGACAGAGAATTTTAATACAAAGCCCCCCAGGCAGGAACAGATTGCTTGTGTTCATGAACAGAGGGATACTAAAGTGGAAAGATCAAAAAGATGAGGAGGTATGCGTTCAGAGGGTTAGGCAGGAAGTGTGCAGACCTTGACTGTGGTCTGGTGCTTAGCAGAAAGAACAGGTGAAGTGTTGGGAGAGTTGTAAGAGTCTGTAGGAAGGAATAATGCCTCGGAGAACCAGAAGAACTTAGAGGACTAAAGCCAGGGTTCTGACACAGAGGGACAGTTCCACCCCAGGCCGAGGACAGTGGGAATGTGTGTAGCATCTGAACCAAGTTCCAGACTCCCTGTTTCTTCGCATACTGCCTCTTGGGTTCCCAGTGAAATCCTTGGCTTTTCATTTGAGACAAGCTGCAAGAAAACGTGCTCCCAGTTCTCCATACATTCAGTTCTATAGTTAGTGACCTCCACCCTTTCGATTTCGTTGCAGCAACTTATATTGGATTTCTGAACTCAGGTTCTACTTTCTTTTAATGAAGAAACTCTGGCCTTAATTAAAATTATTTGGCCACATTTGCAGAGTTAGCTTTCTGCCTTTAAAACTACTGCCACCAGACAAGTCGGCAGGCTTCCAGAACTGCCTAGTCTCCTCTAAAAGGCCTCTCCTTCCCAGCTCCCTGTCAAGACGTGGGCAGGTCCCTAATGGTTTCAAGAGACATTTTCAAATGCCAGGCAAGGCTCTTCTGCAGCTCTTGTCGAGTCCTCGGAGGCGGGGGACTTGCCCATCAGCCACATTATCTGCTTGGGGACTCTGGTCCAAACACCATTTACCCAAAGTAAACCAAATTATGTTTTGTTTTCTGCTGATTATAGATAAGAAATCCGCATCACTCTATTGGCAGGGGAGAAATGAAAAATTCAACACTTAAAAACAACAGCATCCATCATTCTCTTTTCCTGTGATGTGCAGACTCAAACCTTTATGTCCTTCACAAGTAAGGGACGGTGTATGGGTCGCGGTGCACAAGGGAGGTGCAACTTTGTGATGAATCTCAGTGCTGCATGTTCCTTTGCTTCCTTGTGACTGGCTCCCAGCAGCATCCTTGCCAAACTGCTAATGAATTATAGCATGCTTTTCTCAAGTAACATTTTAATAGCTACGGTTAAGGTGATAGTAATGGGGGCAGGAAGAGGAAGCAGATCTTTAAACAGCTCTTATTTTTGTAGTAGGTGGAGAAAGCAGGGCACAGGGTTAGCTTTGAGTGAGGCCTACATTGGATAATAGAGATGATGATCTTAAAGTCTATCCTACACATTTATAAAATGTTAATCATAAAAACATGATAACCCCACAGGCGCAAGATACCATCTGCCATCTTTTCAGGGAGCCAGCAGGGTCGCTTTGGAGGCGAACACCTCTGAATTAGGATATTGGCACCAGCGAAAACCAATGGGGACTTTGATTGATGTAATTGGCAGAGGCTCTCTCTGATGATGGTTCTTCCAGCAAAGGAAAGTAAGAGACATCTTTGCTAGAGTTTGAGAGATTCTAGTACCTCTTTCCCAGTATGCTGGTTAGCTTTTTTTTTTTTTTTTCTTCCAAACTGGCACAAGCTGGGGTCGTCTGGGAAGAGGGAATCTCAACTGTGAAAATGTCTGCAGGTGGTTGTGGATTAGACAAGAAAGCCAACAGAGCCAGCCATAGAGAACAATTCAGTAAATAGCAGTCCTTCCTGTCCCTCTTCAGTTCCTGCTTCCTGTTTCCTGCCTGCCGTCCCTTAGCAATGGACTTTAAACTGTACAATAGCAACATAACCCTTTCCTCCATAAGTTGCTCTTGGTCATGGTGTCTATCACAGCAACAGAGACGCAAACTAGTCCACGCAGAGGACTTTGTCCCCAGATACTCGTGTCCATTTTACACTGCAGCAGTCTTTTCCTCTAAAGCCATAATCTCTGGGTTTTTTGTTAATTTCATGCATATTACAAATGATTCTATGCACGGAAGAATCAACCATCTCATGGCAGGGTCTCTCTTGCTGTTGCTGGGATAAAATACCACCAACAAAAGCACCCAGTCCTTACCCTTACTTCCCTCTGCAAAAAGCTGCATTTGCTGCTGACTGCTGACGCATGTCTCCAGCCTGAGTTACTCTTCTGACCAGAAACCCCTTGGCTCCCCACTGTTTATAAACTGAAATCTAGACTCCTTAAACTGTGTGTTAAGGAAAGTTGTACTCAGTACCTCGCTAGTTCTCTGCTGTTTAGAGGAGAGGCTGGGATGTGTGTGGGGGTCATGTTGTCTGGCTAGCTGTGTGGAGGAGGGGGTGGGGTGAGGTGAATCATGTGTTCGTCTACATATGGAAAGGAGAGGCTGGGGTGGGGGGGGCATACTGTCTGGCTCGCTGTGGAGATAAGAGCGTGGGGTGGGGTTATGCTATCCATCTGGCCCAGAGGGCCCAGTAGAGGTGCTTTAGAGGCAGACCATTTTTGAACATGGGGAGGTGGGGACGATACAGATGTAGAGGGCTTGCTTTGTTTTCCGTACAACAGCTCAGACTTCCCGAAGACACTTGTTTTAATGGGCACATCATACTTTTCACACATAATCACCTATTTCTGGCTGAATTATGGGAAGGGACAGGAAGCAAATACACAGACGCACTGCACTGGCTCACTCTTTGACACTTACTCTCTGTAAAATAAGGAGAGCGGTACTTAGCTTACTCTCTTACTATGGAGTAATGCTCACGGCCAGGACATTCTGAAGCCCGTGTGTGTCTGCCCAGAAATACCCTTAGGGTTCTTTGCACATTTGAAACTCTTATTTCTCTCATTGAAGCCATACTGAAATAAAGTTTCAGCCTGACTGGGTTCTTCAAGGACTTGCTTTCCTACTGGAGTTGTGTCTGCCAACCAGGGCCCACCCGGCTGAATGACATTATCCTTTCCAACGTTGGACCCGGGTTGGAAGAACTTTGAGAGAGTCGTGTGGGCTGTCACAATCATAAGAATATCAGTCCTGTTTTCCACGACTTTATTTAAATAAGACAGCTCCCATGGGCACATTCCAGGAAATAACTCCCTAACTGTAAAAATAAACTTATTTTCCTCTAAATCTCTGTGGACTCTGATGTTGCAGAATAGTTGATCACACTGTGACACCCCAAGACTGTTAATGAAGTTAACCTTGATTCAATTACCTTGAAAACAAACTTGTGTTTATGTCATTTTGTGTACTCCTAGCTGCCCCTCATATATGTATATATTAAAAGCTATGCACAATTCTTCTGGTTTGGGAAGCCTTGACAATACAGAGATGTACACACAGCAACAGGATGATGGCTTCTTTTATGCACTTTGCTGTGGGATGCTGTCTTTCCTGGAGGTACAACTCTCCCACTTTGGCAGCCCTGCCTCTTTCTATGGCATACGCATAGAACCGTGTACAAACAGCCGACTGGTCTGCCAGCCTCTGATTTCTTAGGAGTCGGGGAGTGATGCCCATCTCTACTCCCCAGTCAGATGCGGCAGATGGCTGGCTCTGGGAGTCAGCAGATTGAAACAGGGACTCTTGCAACACACCCCACATCCAAGGTTCATCTTGTTCAAGGGCACAGTGCAAAGAGCAGCCACAGTCGAAATGAAAGCTCCGTCTGATGAGGGTTCCCCACTTCTATTAACTCCACATGGCTTTGCCCCCAGCTCCAGCCTTACCAGAGCACAGCTCTTCTGTAGACTGGCTTATCTACCAGATCCCCCCTGTCTGGTTGAGTTTGGGTGCTAATTCCAATTTAATTAATCCTCCGTCTCCACCATGGGAAAAATGACCTCAAACTAGTCTGAAGTCACTTAGCTAGCGTTCTCAGGATACTTCAGTGAGGGGCTGAAAGGAGATTAAACTAGGGAAACAGTCTAAGAAATGACAGCGAGCACTGGCTGAATATTTCCATTATGCCTCACGCTATTCATGCATTCTTACCACATCTAATTTGTACCCTAGAGATGAAGACGTCACAGCTCAGCCGGGTCCAAATACCTTAGCCATGGCTCTGTAGCTGCTCTGTACACACAACCACACCTCACCCGCTGTCTTCTGGGCCAACGTGGACGGAATCTGGATTTCCTTTCCCAATCAACCCATCTTTCTTGTGTGTGTGTGTGTGTGTGTGTGTGTGTGTGTGTGTGTGTATACAAGTGTGGGAACTAAATCTTAGGTATTGTATTTACCTTCACTGGCCTGTGAACTTCAGGGTTTCTCTTGTTCTGGCCTCCTATCTTGTCATGGGGCTCTGGGACAATAGACATGTGACACTGGTTCAACTTTTATATGGATTCTGGGGATTTGAACTCAGGACTTCATAGTTGCATGCCAACTACTTTACTCTTTGAGTCAGCTCCCCAACTCCCTAAGCCCATATTTATTTATTTGTTTGTTTGTTTGTGATTCAGACACTCACTGGCCAACCTAGAACATGCTACGAAGAACAAGCTGGCATTGAACTCATAGAGAACCACCACCTTTGTCTCTCAACTGCTAGGATTAAAGTGCATGCCACCATGGCCGGCCACCTCCTTTTCTTTTCTTGTGTGTGTTTTTTTTTTTAATCTTTCTGGTTTTTGTTGTTTTATTTTCTTTTGTTCTGAGACAATGTCTCATGTACCAAGGCTAGTCTCAAACTCTCTGAGTCAAGTTGGATGACTTGGGATTTCTGATTATTCTGCACATTGTTTATGGACTCTGAAGTCTAAATGTTAAGTGGTTAAAATGGAGTGAGATTGTGTTCCCTACATGCTTTGGTGCTATCAGAGTGATCTGTGTAGGTCAGGGTGTTTGTTTACAGTTCTGTTTCTAAAGATGTATCTTTATTTTTATTTGTGTGTGTATATATGCCAAATGTTCATATAACTCCTGGAGATGGAGTTATAGATGGTTGTGACCTTCCATGTGGGTGCTGGGAACCAAACTTTGGTCCTCTGGAAGAGCAACAAGAACTCTTAGCTGATGAACTGTCTTTCCAGTGCCTACATTTCTTAAAACAAAACAGAACAAACAAACAAACAAAAAACCTCTTTCAAAGGTCGTGAGTTCAATTCCCAGCAGCCACATGGTGGCTCACAACCATCTGTAATGAGATCTGGTACCATCTCCTGGCATATAGGCATACATGCAGACAGAAGACTGTATACATTATAAATAAATAAATCTTTGAAAAGAAAGAAAAAACAAACCCGAAAAACATGTATTACATTTTATTTATTCAACAGTGTTTGTGCACACTTATGTATACCGTGACATGCAAATGGAGGTCAAGTTTAGGAGCTGGTTCTCTCCTTATTCCATGTGGGTTCCTGGGATCAAACACAGAGGTCAGGCTTGGCAGAAAGCACGTTTACAATGTGAGCTATCCCGTATGCCCTGGTTTACATCTTTAAAAGGGGAGTCCATACACAGACACTTGGCTCTCTTTTGTAAAGAGACATTTGCATGCACAACCACAAAGCACCACAGGTCATGCAGTCAAGCACAGCGAATGGTTTTCCTGGTGAATGACATGGCCAGCGAAGGGCGCTATAGACACACACAGATCTGTGGTGTGGTAGCCCAGGTAAGGCCTCCAGGTCGGCCTCGAGGAGCTGGACTAGTGGAGAAGCCGGCTGGGGCACAGCGATGCCCCATGGGGAGCCGCATCAAGGCTTGAGTTGCAGCCCCTGCCTGAGGAGACGCCACAGGAGAGTGAGAACCTTGTTCTGGTGCTCTACTTCTGTGTACCTGAGAGCAAACTGAAGCCTCTTCCCCTTCCATTTGATTCTCCTGTTTTTCTCGGGTCTGGTTTCTAGAGAGGTGTGAGGGAGCCTGTAGGGTTCTTGCGTGATGGCTCCAGTTTAATGGAGACAGCTGGATGCCACATGCTACAGGGTTCAGGTTGTTTGTGGCATGGTTAGTCGGTGGGGTTTATTCAATAAAATTAGGAGGAGAGGTTCATTTTAATAAACTACAAGGGGCAGTTGCCCTCTCTAGGTTGGCCCGTTCTGTTATGATGAGAGTGTGGTATTTGTATTTAAACTCCACCGGGGCTCATCAAAGACCACTCCTCGTCCCACTCGTGTGGATTCTGTCTTACTGGATGTTAGTGACCTGCTCTCTAGAAAGTCAGGAATATTCACTGGTGTGGGATTTAAAGAGCTGTTGATAAATTTTGAGTCAGCCTGGCTCCCCTCCAGCTTCCACCGCGCTCCTCTCTACACACTCAACTTGTATCTGCTTGAGCACAGAGCGAACATAACTTCACTATCCAATTAGTGAGAACGCGTTCAGGAAGCAAGAAGAAAAATAGTCGAAAAACCTCACACATTCCTAGCTCAAATGTAAATTACTTATCCTTTCCTTGGGAATCTGGGGAAATGGATTGCAATTGTATCGCAAACCAACTGTACAAAGATAAAGTTTCCTTAGTTTTTAGAAACAGAGTCTCAGACAACTTGGAAGCGTAGACGATTCTGAGATATAATCACAGATAGAGTGGGAGCGAGTACTATTTTATCACTGTGATGGGAGCGATGTACCCAGATGGCATCGCACACAGAGCTTTCGAAGAACTGCTATCCCCAGGAACCTGACATGATGTTTAAGGCGCGGTAGTGCTGGGTTTCTCGTTCCCATGTACGGAGTGCTCTCGTTGCACTGGTAACAGTTGGGGCCCTTTCTCCCTCTAGGAGCCTACCTGTCCCTGTGTTTTCTAGCTCAAGGTGACATGAGGAAATGGAAGTGGCTACAGTGCTGTCTCCCAGAGATCTTCAGAAGACAAGGGCTGTTCCATGAGACAAATGCATCGGTGTGCTTGTGTGTGTATTATAGAATATTATTTTAAGATGTTTATGCTGTGGATTATTTTTGTTTATTGACGCAAAGATGCGTTGCATTCTTTTATGGTGCATTTGTTTAGCTCTGTGATGCTGTGTTCCTTTGCCTGTCTAAAATACCTGATTGGTCTACCAAAGAGCTGAATGGCCAATAGACTGGTAGGAAAGGAAAGGCAGGGACGGCAGGTAGAGAGAACAAGTGGGAGGGGAGATTTGAAAGGAAGGAGAGATCAAGGAACGAGAAAAGGAGGAGAGGACACTGGGGGACCAGACACCCAGCCACACAGGCAGCCATGGAGTAAGAGTGAAGGTAAGATATGTGGAAATAAGAAAAGGAAAAAGCCCAGAGACAAAAGGTAGACAGGATAATTTAAGTTAGAAAAACTGGCTAGCAGCAAGCCAAGCTAAGGCCGGGCATTTATAACTAAGAATAAGCCTCTGTGTGTATTTATTTGGGAGCTGGGTGGCAAGCATCCCAATAAAGAACCAAAAGAGTAAAAACAAGAACTGCATGTGTGTGGTCATGTTTGCACACATGAGTACTCGCGCTCGGCACATACGCACGCACACAGAGTCATCCAGCCTGGTCATACTTCTAAAAGTGTATCTAATTATCTAATAAACGGTATCTCAATCTCTCTGCTGGTTTCCTGACTTCTCCATGGCCTCCTTTAACTTCTCTAGCCCCTAGAGAAACAAACCGGTAGCTCTGGACCACGGACCATACAAAGTACAGCTCTCAGGAGTACTCTTCTCGTCTTGTTGCTAGGGAGCTGTATGAAGAACAGGGAAAAGACAAGCCTGAGTCTGTGATGCCTGTGGGATCTTTTAAATGATGGCATGCTTTTTCTTTCTTTTGTCATTTGAACTACATATCAAAGTGATTTCCAGAAGTCCCCGCACTGCTGAAAACAGTTTAGTCTAAAATAGTTCAGTAGTCTCAAGAAGTTTGCAGAAAACTGTAAGGCATGTAATATTCCCATGCCTTTCAAAATGATTTCAAATGGTAGTGATGATTGGATAAGGAATTCCTGTACTCTGTATTAGCTTTCTATCACTGTGACAAAACGCCAGAGACAAACAACTAAAGAGAAGAAAATTTTATTTTGGCTCCTGGTATCAAAAGTTTCAGTCCAATTGACTCCACCACTTTGGACTCATGGTGAGGCAGGACGTTATGGTGACAGCATATCGTGGAGCAAAGTTACTCATCTCACAGTGGCAGAAAGTGAGAAAAAAAAAAAAAGGGAAAGGCACCAGGATTCCAGTATCTTTTCAGGGTCACACTCGTGGTGATGTAACGCCCTTCCTTCTGGGTCCCATAGTCCAAATAGTTCCCGGATCAGTACCAGTTCTTTAACATATTGCCTTCAGGAGATGCTTAAGGCATAAGCTATATTGCTTAATATTATTCAGAATTTAAACATTATTCATATTTCAATTCAGTACTCAAGTTAAGAAGCTCATACCACTGGGCTGGAAATAGAAGAGAAAAGGCAGTGGTGTTGTGAGAGGGGCAGAGAGTTGATGCCGCTAGGCCTGTCTCCTAAATATGCACCACTTCCAACTGAGGTAACTCTATGGCCTGACAAAGGAGTACCGAGATGGCCCAATAGGAGAGCCAAACTGACAAGATTTGTCGTGATAGCACACATGGGCATGTAAGCTGATCATATTCACTCCCATCGCCCTCCTCTGCCTCCCTCTTAGCTGTCCTCTTCCTCAGTAATACTTACCACACTGGGAGACTTTGCATATTACACAGATACAAATAAAATGCTTGTCTAAGCTTCTATCATGCAGGATTCATGATCAAAGAGATAAAAGCCAGCACCAGAATTTTAACATTATTTTTATGTGTGTGATTCACTTCCATGTAGATTACACACATGTACACCATATAGGTGTTTGAGCACCAGAATTTTTAAAAATAATTTTTCTGCATTTGGATTTTAGGTATTCTTTGCCTCAAGGGTCACCGTTAGTGACTTTGCTATTTTTGTTCTCTTCTCATGCGGCCACTTTTGCAAGTGAGAAGGATCTTCAGGTGCCTCAGAGCTGAGGGAACTGCTGGGTGTCTTGTCTGGGAGGCAACAGGAAGGAGTGGGTCGTGTGGTAGACCAGTAGTTCTTAATGCTCCATGTACACACATTCAGATCACTTGGATTGGAGATTTAAAAAAGAAGGCAGGCGGCAGTGTGGCTGTATTTTACACATATGCGGAATCTCTGGGAGCAGGACTCAGATAGTAGCATGTTTTAGAGCCGCTCAGGTAGCGTCAATGTGCAAGCCAAATTTGTAACAAGTAAATTAATCCAATACTTTTTCATTTATATTGTGTGAACAGAACAGATGATCTGGGGACCTGGTTGAAATAAAGATCTGGGTTCATCGTGTCTTATGTGAGCCTGAGATTCTGAGCAGACGGTTTTCCTTTCTTAAGCAGCAAGGACCAATAGTGGAGCTCTCAGGCTGGGGGGACCTACATGGAGAGTGAGAACAGATGTCTTATGGAGAATGGGGTGAAGAGTGAGTAGCAGTGAGGTCATGGATAATTTTGTAGTAACTTGACACAGCGAGAGTCATCTAAAAGGAGGGAACCTCATTGGAGAGAATGCTTCCATAAGGACATTTCTTGATTGATGATGGAAGGCCTAGCCCATTGTGGGTGGAGCCATCCCTGGAATGATGGCCATGGGGTCTATAAGAGAGCAGGCTGAGCAAGCCATGAGGAACAAGCCAGTAAGCAGCACCCTTCCATGGCCTCTGCATCAGCTCCTGCCTCCAGGATCCTGCCCTGCTTGAGATTTTGTCCTGATTTCCTTCTGTGACTCACTCATCAGGCTATGGATGGTAGAGGGAGGCTAAGGATGAGTTGAAAATATCTGTCTAGAAAGCATGGTAGCCAAACCAAAGCCTTCCCAGAGGTAGGGAGAAGAGACAAGTTCCCTGGACTACTCCACTCAAGAGGCATTGTTGCCATCAAAGAAAGCGTACAGGCAGGAGGAATGGCTTAGCAGCTAAGAGCACTTCTTGTTCTTGCAAAGGACCTGGGTTTGTTCCTAGCACCTCTGTGGAGGTTCACAACCGTCTGTAACAAACATCCATAACTTTCCCACAAATACCACACACACATGTAGTGCATGTACTTGTATGTAGGAAAACTAATTATATGAATAAAATAAGATATAATAAAATAGAATAAGAAAGTGATTGCAGACTCAATTATATCTCAGTAATAATAATAATAATAATAATAATAATAATAATACTTCAGGACGGAGCAAGGGTAGCAATGACTAGATGCATTGATTTGTCCCCTCTTCAAAATAACAATGCAACTCGTGGAGATTAAATAAAGACAACCCTGACAGCCAGGACAGGAAGCTTTTGTGTTGTGTGTGAAGCTATATGGGAGGCATTAAGTAAATAGTTCGAAGGAACTGTCTTTGGACTTGGAGGGAGGGGACACCGTCATTGCTCCACCAAATACAGATGTTCCAGGTGTGTTTCAGTGAGTGAGAAAACGGGGTTAAATGTGGCACAGGGAGAGCAGTTAATAAGCCAAGGAGGAGCGTTCAGACGTGCTCATTTACTCTCCGTAATGAGATCTTGGGTTACCTGTAAAAACATTTAGCTCTGATTGTTTTAAAGAGAAGAGATAAAATGTTTAATACGTGGCCCCCTGGAGTGTGCCCTTTTTCTGAGGGAAATGATAAGCCTGATGCAGTCGCTGTACTGTGCAGCAGGTCCGCTTATACAGCTTCCTAGCAAAGGATGCAATTGAGAACAGTGGTGCAGATGTTCCATATTCAGATGATGAGGCGAGAGCACATCTGGGGATAAGAGGAGCTGAGTGCCTTCCAGAGACTGTAAAAGCTCCCACCTGGTCCCAGAACTCACCTGCCTGACTTTGACCCAAGACGTTCCATACTGCAGAGGCCCAAATGCTGAGTCTGCCTGGTAATTAAAAATCTCCTCTAGGGGCTTTTCCTTGTGATCTGAGAAAGTGTGATTGTACTGAAATTACAGTGAGTCCTTGAGACCCTGACAAGTGGCGCCAGAATGCGGGATCGAGAGAATGAACAGCATAGGTAGCGAGGAAATAACGTACTTGCTCTGAGGTAAAAATCTTTGGCTAAGGTTTTCAGAGGTCCTCGTGTTTGTTTGCACATTTTTCTGACTGCTCCAGGCAGATGCCTCTGAGAGCCTCCACTTTCTCCTGTCGCCCTGGGGGTCTCTCTTGGAAGAGAAAAGCTCTGCCTGTCCCCAAGAATTCTGGAAGGAATGAGATGGGAACTATCCTTCTGCAGAGGTCAAATGACAGAAAAGTCAGTTGAGTCGTTCTTACTTCCCATTACTGAGGTCTTAAATTGTTGATTTTTAAATTTTTTTCTTCTTCTTTTGAAAATAGATTCTTTTCTTACATAATACATCTTGATTCCAGTTCCCCTGCTTCTACTCCTCCCCACCCCTCCTCACTTTCCCTCCTCTCTACATCCACTCCTCTTCTGTCTCTCTTTAGAACAGAGCGGACTTCTAGTGATAACAACCAAACATGCAATTCAATCTGTAGTGGCATTTCATTTGTATTTTAATAAATAATGCTTGCCTGAAGATCAGAGAGTAAAACAACCCCACTGGTCAGCCTTACAGACCAGGCAGTGGTGACACACACCTTTAATCCCAGTAGCCACACTAGTTTGCCATAGAAACCGGGCAGTAGTGGTGCTTGCTTTTTACCTCAGTCCTAGAGAGGAATTTAAGATGGGAGGAGACAGCTCTCAGACACACTCTCATTCTGAGATTCCTGAAGGCAGGATCGCCATTTCAGACTGAGGTAGAGTAATAGCCTGTGGCTGGCTGTTTTACTTTTTTGACCTTCAGGTTGAGTCTCAATATCTGTCCTTGGGTTTTTATTAAATCATTCTCTCTCTCTCTGTCTCTCTCTGTCTCTGTCTCTCTCTGTCTCTCTCTCTCACTCTCTCTCTCACTCTCTCTCTCTCAAACAAAAATATACTCAACAGAAGGAAGAGGCCCAAGAGCAGGCACACAAATCAGAGACCCACTCGTCCACACATCCAGGAGTCCCATAAGAATAGAAGCTGAAAGCTATGGTATCCACAGAGGACTTGGTGCAGACTTGTGTAGACTGTTATTGTTGCTTCCGTCTCTGTGAGTTCATGTGAGCCTTGCTCAGTTGATTTAGAGGCCCTTGTTCTCCTGGTGTCCTCTATCCCCTCTGGCTCTTACACTGTTTCTGCCTTCTCTTCTTCAGGGTTCCCTGAGCTCTGAGGAGAGAGATTTAACAGAGATGTTTAGAGCTGTGTATTCCAATATCTCTGTCTCTGTCTCTTTCTCTCTCTCTCTCTCTCTCTCTCTCTCTCTCTCTCTGTGTGTGTGTGTGAAGTCTGACTGTGTGTCTTTGCATTTGTTCCCATCTGCTGCAGAAGGAAGCCTCTCTGATGAGGCACCAATCTATGAGTATAGATGAATAAATATCATTAGGAGTCATTTTATTGTTACTTTTTTTTAATCTTAGGTCTCTTGGCTATGTACTCTCTGGTCCTTGGTTACCCAGTGTCAGCTATGGGTTCTATCTTGTGAAGTGGAGCTTAAGTCAAATTGAACATTGGTTGGCTATTCTTGAGTTCTGTGCCACCGTTGCTCTAATATACCTTGCAGGCAGAACCAATTATCTCAAAACTTTTGTAGCTGGGTTGATATTTACATTTCTCTTTTGGTAGCCTGCAGAGTACCTCCATGTACCAAAGACACTAAAACTGAGGGGTGAAGGCTCCATGCAGGCTTCAACTTGACTTCTCCATGTGCAATGAGTTGTGAGGGTGTTGTCCTCAGCAATGGGTCCTACAGTCAGTTTGTGGAAAGCAACCCTTATCTTAGTAATGACCTAGGTTGTTTGGGGATTCCCATGGGAACTCAATTGAATGCAACCTGTTGAAATAGGAGCAGTGGGGCTGCGTTCCCAGCACCCCGGCCGCCTGCTAGCTCATGCCCGAAATAACAACACACAAACTGTATTCATTTAAACACTGCTTGGCCCATGAACTCTAGCCCTTACAGGCTAATTCTCGCACCTGGACTAGCCCATTTCTAATCATCTGTGTAAGCACCCCAAGGTGCGCTTACCGGGAAGATTCTAGCCTACGTCCATCCGGGATTGGAGGAGCTTCATTGCGTGCATCTGCCTGGGAGAGCTGAGCATGGTGTCTCTGCTCCAGCAGAGCTGTCGGGTCTCTCCGGGAGCAGAGCAGAGTCTGACCTCACTTCCTCTTCCTCCCAGAATTCTATTCTGTTTACTCCACCCACCTATGTTCTAACCAATAAAATGGGCCAAGCCAGTTTCTTTATTAGCCAATGACCTTCCTCCATCAATGAGTGAGTACATACTGTGTTTGTTTCTCTGGGTAGTTTTTTTCTAGTTCCATCTATTTGCCTGCAAATTTCAAGATGTCATTATTTTCCACTGCTAAGTAGTACTCCATTGTGTAAATGTACCTCCTTTTCCTTTCCCATTCCTCATTGAGGGGCATCTAGGTTATTTTCAGATTCTGACTATTATAAATAATACTGTTATGAGCATAGTTGAACAAATTTCCTTGTGATGTGATTGAGCATCCTTTGGGTATATGCACAAAAGTGGTATTATTGCTGGTCTTGAAGTAAGTGAATTCACACTTTCCTGAGAAACTGTCATATTGATTTCCAAAGTGGTTGTACAAGTTTGCACTGTCACCAGCAATGGAGGAGTGTTTCCCTTACCCCAATTCCTTTCCAGCATAAGCTGTCATCACTGTTTTTGATCTTGGCTATTTTGACAGGTGTAAGATAGAATCTCAGAGTTGTTTTGATTTGCATTTCTCTAATGGCTAAGGAAGTTGAGCATTTCCTTAAGTGTCTTTTGACAATTTGAGATTCTTCCGTTGAGAATTCTCTGTTAGGTCTGTACCCCAGTTTTTATTAGATTATTTGTTCTTTTCATGTCTAGCCTTGATTTCTTTGTATATTTTGGAGATCAGTACTTTGTTAGATGTGGGGTTGACAAAGATCTTTTCCCATTCTGTAGGCTGGCATTTTTACTTGTTGATTGTGTCCTTTGCTTCTCAGTTTCAGGAGGTCCCATTTATTAATTGTTGCTCTCAGTGTCTGGACTACTGGAGTGATATTTAGGAAGTGGTCTTCTGTACCAATGCGTTCAACACTACTTCCTACTTTCTCTTCTATGAGGTTCAGTGTGGTTGGTTTTATGTTGAGGTCCTAAGATATTTTATATTATTTGAGGCTCTTATGAAAGATGCTGTTTTCTGTCTCAGTCTGTCATTGTATATAGAAGGGCTACTGATTTTCCTGAATTAATTTTGTATCCATCTACTTTGCTGAGGGTTTACCAGCTATGGGAGTTTCCTAGTGGAATTTTTAGTATCACTTATGCATATTATCATATCACCTGCAAATAAAGATGCTTTGACTTCACTCTTTCCAATTTGTATTCCCTTGATCTCCTTTAGTTCGTGTATTGCTCTGGCTAAGACATCTAGTACCATATTGGATAGGTATGGACAGAGTGAACAACGTTGTCTTGTTCCTGATTTTAGTAGACTTGCTTAGATTTTCTCTCCATTTAATTTGACGTTGGCTATAAGTTTGCTGCAAATCGCCCTTATTTTTTTTAGGTATGTTCCTTCTATTCCTAATCTCTCCGGGACTTTTATCATGAAGAGGTGCTATATTTTGTCAAAGGCCTTTTTGGCATCTAATGAGATGATCACATGGGTTTTTCTTCCAGTTTGTTTATATGATGGGTTACATTTATTGTTTTTTTTTATATTGAACTATCCCTGTATCTCTGGGATGAAACCTACTTGATTATTGTGGATGATCTTTTCGATGTGTTCTTGGATTTGGTTGGAAAGCATTTTATTGAATATTTTTGTATCAATGTTCACGAGGAAAATTTGTCTGTAATTCTCTGTTTTTGTTGGTACTTTAAGTGTTTTGGGGTATCAGGGTAACTGTGGCCCCATACAATGAAGTGGGCAAAGTCCCTTCTGTTTCTATTTTGTGGAATGATTTGAGGAGTATTGGTGTTAACTATTCTTTGAAAGTCTGGTAGATAAAAATCATCTATCCCTGTTTCTATTGTTTTTGTTCTTTGTTTGTTAGTTTGTTTTTGTTTCTGTTTGGGAGACTTTTAATGATTGCTTCTATTTCACTAGGGGTTATAGTTATTTAAATTGTTTATCTGATCCTGATTAACTTTGGCAAGTGGCACCTATTGAGAAAATTATTCATTTCTTTTAAATTTTCCAATTATGTGGAGTACATGTTGTAAAGGCACGGCCTCATGATTCTCTGAATTTCCTGGTTGTCTGTTGTTATGTTCCTCATATAATTTCTGATTTTGATAGTTTGGAAATTCTTCCTCTGCCTTTTGGTTAGTTTGGATAAGGATATGTTTATCTTGTTGGTTTTCTTGAAGAACCAACTCTTTTTTTCATTGATTCTTTGTATTGTTCTCCTTGTTTCTATCTTATTGATTTCAGCCCCGAGTCTGATTACTTCCAGCTGTCTACTTCTCTGGGGTGTTATTACTTCTTTTTGTTCTAGAGATTTCAGGTGTGCTGTTAAGTTGCTAGTATGAAATCTCTCCAGTTTTTTAAATTATTATTTAATGTAGGTGCTTAGATCTATGAACTTGCCTTGGCACTGTTCTCATTGCGTCCCACAAGTTTGTGCTGTATGTTCATTTTCATTGAATTCTAGAAAGTCTTTAATTTCTTTATTGATCCAGTTTTCATTCAGTAGAGAGTTTTTCAATTTCCATGAGTTTGTAGGCTTTATGTTGCTTCTGTTGTTATTGATAAGATGCAGGGAGTTATTTCAATTTTCTTGTACCTGTTCAGACTTTATTTGTGTCCAAGTATGTGGTCAATTTTGGAGAAAGTTCCATGAGGTACTGAGAAGAACATATATTTTTTTGTGTTTGGGTGAAATGTTCTATAAATATCTATTAGATCCATTTGGTTTTAACGTCCATTTTGTTCAGAATTTCTCTACTTTGTTTTTGTCTGGATGATCTGTCTGTGGATGAGAACAGGATATTACAGGCTCCCACCATCGGTGGGTGAGAGTCAATATGTGATTTAAGCTTTAGTAGTGTTTCTTTTACAAAAGTGGGTACCATTGTGTTTGGAACATAGATTTTAATAATTAAAGTATCTTCTTGGTGACTTTTTTATGTGATGAGCATGTAATGTCCTTCCCTATCTCATTTCATCAGTTTTGGTTTGAGTTCTATTTTATTAGATATTAAAAATGGCTACACCAGCGTGTTTCATTTATTTATTTGTTTGTTTGTTTGTTTATTTATTTATTTAAGATTTCTGTATCTTTCCCGCCACTGCCTCCCATTTCCCTCTCCCTCCCCTAATCAAGTCCCCCTCCCTCGTCAGCCCAAAGAGCAATCAGGGTTCTCTGCCCTGTGGGAAGTCCAAGGACCACCCACCTCCATCCAGGTCTAATAAGGTGAGCATCCAAACTGCCTAGGCTCCCACAAAGCCAGTACGTGCAGTAGGATCAAAAACCCATTGCCATTGCTCTTGAGTTCTCAGTAGTCCTCATTGTCCTCTATGTTCAGCGAGTCCGGTTTTATCCCATGCTTTTTCAGACCCAGGCCAGCTGGCCTTGGTGAGTTCCCAATAGAACATCCCCATTGTCTCAGTGTGTGGGTGCACCCCTCGCGGTCCT
>NW_026068067.1:584831-594093 GCF_014885135.2 Alexandromys fortis | reverse complement strand
AAGGTCACGGAGTGTATACCTGGTGAACCTAACGAAGCTAAAGAAGAAGGTGAACCCAAGAAAAAACATATAGTTATCCTCTTGGCTAAGGGAAGTAGATAAAATTGCCGGGGACAAAATTGGGATCTTGGGGGTGGGGTGGGTTGGGGATAAGGGGGGACAGGGAGAGAAAAGTAAGAAGGGGAGGATTTGGGGAACTTGGGGAAACAGGAAGATTGGGATAAAGGAAGGTCGGATAGGGGAGCAGGGAAGCACATATCTTAGTTAAAAGAGCCACCTTAGTGTTGGCAAGAGACTTGAACCTAGAGTGGCTCCCAGGAGATGTATTTCTTGCATGCAGCAAAAGAATGGATCCTGCTTCATATTGATTCTGTGTATTTGTATTGGTGAATTGAGACCATTGATATTGAGATATCAATGACCAATGGTTGTTGATTCCTGTTACTTTGTTGGTGGTGGTGATGGTGGTGTTTGTGTGTGTTTGTGTATGTATGTGTTCTTTCATTCTTTTGCGAGATTATGTATTCCCTGTGTTTTCATAGATGTAGTTACCTTCCTTAGGTTGGAGTTTTCCTTCTAACACCTTTTGTAAGCCTGGATTTACATATAGATATTGTTTAAATTTGGTTTTATTATTTTCTTTATCTATGGTGATTGTAAGTTTTTTCTGGGCTGGCATATGTGGTCTTTTAGAGTCTGCAGCAAACTATGACCGTCTGAGGTCATTGAGTTTCCATTGAGAAGTAGGGTGTAATAGTAATTGGTCTGCCTTTGTATGTTATTTGGTCTTTCCTCCTTGCATCTTTTAATATTCTCTATTTGTTCTGTACATTTAATGTTTTGATTACTATGCGCCAGGGGGACTTTCTTTTCTGGTCTAGTCTATTTGGTGTTCTAGATGGTGTTTGTACCTTTATAGACAACTCCTTCTTTAGACTAAGAATTTCTATGATTTGTTGAAAACATTTTCTGGGTCTTTGAGCTGTTTCTTCTCCTTTCTCTATTCCTTCCTTAGGTTTTGTCTTTTCACAGTGTCCCTAATTTCCTGGATGGTTTGTGTCAGTAGTTTTCTGGATTTAACATTTCCTTTGACACGTGTTTTTATTTCTTCTATCATATCTCAAGGCCTGGTATTCGCTCTTCCATCTCTTGTGTTCTGTTTGTGAGGCATGCCTCTGTAGTTCCTGTTCCAATTCCTAAATTTTTCATTTCTAGGATTCCTTCAGTTTGAGGTTTTTCTATTCTATTTCCATTTTCAGATCTTGAACAGTTCTATTCATTTCCAGATACAATTTGTGTTTTCCTGGATTTCTTTAAGACTTGGGAGAAAAGTTCCAGAAATCTTTACGTTGTTATGATTATGAGGTAGCTTAGGAAGAGGATTGAAGATAACAATGAAATTCTTCAAATTAATTTCCTTTTTAAGAATCTCTATCATCTTCATAAGGCAGTTTGAAGTTCTTTTTCTTGTGCTTCAGCCGTGTTGGAGTATTCAGGGCCTACTGTGGTACAATAGCTGGGCTCTAGTGGAGACACATTGCCCTGAATGTTATTGATTGTGTTTTTATGTTAGTGCATATGCATTTGGAATTGGGTTGATTATAAGTCTTTGTGCTGATTTCTGGTTTTGTCTTCATTGAGTGGTATTCTGTTCCTTTTCTTCTGTTTCCCCTCCAGGTTTCCAGAGAGTTTGATGCCTGTGTGTTGCCTGGTAGGGATTATTCTTTTGACCTGACAGCTTGGACCACTGGGAGTTCCAGGTAAAATGTGCTTCTGGGCACTGGGAGCTGACACTTAGGAATGGCGATAGGTTAGGGGTCCTAGGGAGTCCACGGAGGGAGCAGGGTCTTCAAGAAGGAGATGCTTATTCTATCTCCTTGGAATGGGGGGAGACAGTGAAGAGAGGTCACCCCAGAGCTCTGCCACAGCACTGGGATGGATGTAGTGGGATGGATGTAGTGGGAACAGAAGGAGAGCAGAAGGTCTACAGTCAGCCCACCTGCTTCCCTGGCAGGAGTGCTCTGTGGATTAGCAGGGGGTGCCTGTTGGAGCTGGGGCTGGGATAAAGCAAAAGTGGGGAGAAGAAAGTAGGAGGAGGAAGTCTGTGGGATCCACAGCAGGTGTTCTGCTGCAGAGCTGCGGGTGAGACAGGAGGATTGGATCTGGGAGAACAGAAGGAGAAGAAAACTCTTTTATTGTTTATAAACCTGAGTCGTTTAGATTCATGAAGTAGTTCATGCTTTAAAAAATGGATCTAAAAAGATTTGTTTTCATGCAAAGTTGAAGTGTTTAACACCAGCATGCTCGCCCTGAAGAAAACACTACGAAAACAGTGAGCACACACATGCCACAGACACACACACACAAATTCATCCATGCATATACATACACATATATGTATACATGCTCACATATACATATGCACACACGCACGCATGCACACACACATACACACACACACACTCAAGTTGAGAAAAACCAGAAAAATGAGGTGAATAACAAAATACCTATAGACAGATATAAATAAGTAAACATCATAAAACAAGAGAACAAAGACAAAAGTTCTTTAAACGGAAGGGATGGGGGAAGTGGAGCTGGGAGGTGGGGACTCAGGAGAAGCCAGAAAGTTTCAGAAATCTTAAAGTTATTGTAACTATGAGTTAGTTTATGAAGAAGAATGAAGATAACAATAAAAATTTTCAAAGATCCTTCCTTGCTGTACTAATATGACATTTGACATCACCCACGGAAACATGGCAGTTAAAAGTGTTGACTAACTTGGCCTCATCTTTTTCTGTAACTGCACAATAAAATTTGGACTAAAGTCGCCTCCATATATATTGAGCAACAACCTATCTTGATTTGCAGGCAGGTTATAACCTAATTTAAGTGAATACTCTAATAACTGAGCAACTGAAGCTTGGCCAATCACAGCAACCATCCCTTCAGTCAGTTCGGTCTAACCATTGCCACATATTCTAGGATTACCATTACTATGATGAACCTCCACAACCAAAACACTTTATTTGTCTTACACTTCAACATCGCTGTTCGTTGTTGAGGACAGGAAGTAAAACAGCACAGTAACCTAGAGACAGAAGCTAATGCAGAGGCCATAGAGGGGGTACTGCTTACTGGCTTGCTCCCCAAGGCTTGTCCAACCTGATTTCTTACAGAACTAAGGACCACCAGCCCACGGGTGGTATCAACCACAATGGGTAAAATGGGTTGGGCTTTACCCCATCAATCACTAATTAAGAAAAAAACCCACAGGCTTGACTGCAGCCTGATCTTATGGATGCTGTCTTTCAACTGATGTTCCCTCCTCTCAGATGACAATAGCTGTGTCAAGCTGACACAAAAATAGCTAGTACACCACATTATGACCATAGTAGGCAAATGTCAACTATAGCCAATCAGAATATTTCTGTTTGTCACTTCCTTTCACAGGCTATATATAGAACCCGTGCATACCGTAGGTTGGGACATTATGAATCAACTTCCTTCAGAAATGCTGCTTCATGATTTTATTCCTTAGTCATTCTTAAATTAGCTCACCTCAGATTTACCTTTAACACTATATGCAGTTTAGGACAAGAGCAATAAACAGGGTAAATATGAAACAATAGAAACTACAACGTACAAATAAAGCAAATCGCATCCGTGTGGATGGATCAGAGCCTGGAAGACTGAACGCATGAATTGATCAAAACTCACTAATAGATATCTCAATCATTCTTCAAAACTGAGTGTGGTTGTGTATATACCTTTAATTTCAACATCCTCAGCCCTCTGGAAGCTGAGGACAGGAAAATTATGAGTTTGAGGGCAGCCTGGGTTATATGGACCCTGTCTCAAACAACAAAAATAAACAATCAACAGTCTGTCCTGGTTGACTTTTGTTGTTGTTTGTTTGTTTGTTATCAACTTGGCATGAGCTAGAATTATTTGGGAAGAAGAACCTCCATTGGGAAAATGTCTCCATCAGATTACCCGTAGGCAAGTCTGTGGGAAGCATTTTCTTGATTAATGATTGATGTGGGAGGGCCCAGATTACTGGGAGAGGGGCCAGACCTGGGCAAGTCACTGTGGTGGATGGTATAAAAAAGCAAGTCACAGTCTTACTGCAGCTGGGTGTTTGTTGATGTTCATGCCCATGCCACCACTGAAGACTTGTGGTTTTTCAAAATGCCCTTTATTAGATTGAGGGAAAGACCTTCTATTCCTCATTTACGATGAAACGGTATTGGATTTTTGTAAAATGTTTTTTTCTGCATCTATTGGGGGTAATCATATAGTCTATCTATAGAACAAAGTATCTTTGCAGTGGTATTCAAGCCTACACATGGCAAATTTACGCCTGCCCCTTCACTGTTGCATATATGATTCACACCCACCCATGATGCTCATTTTAGTATGTTTTAGTGTGCCTCTGCTTTGAGATCAGGTAGAGGACTTTGGTATCATGTCTGTTCTGGAGCATTGAGTTTTGTAACATTTTGGTTTCATATTTAGATTAACGATGCTAACTCTACGTCTCTTTATGTCTCTCAATACACGTTCTTGAATGTAAAGTGAATTTTGTGTAGCATATGGTTGAATTATATTTTAACCCCTTCTGTCGGTCTCTACCTTTATTACATCTATATTTGCTGTAATTACTGATAACGGAGTCTGGTGTTCTCTTATTTCTACTCTAGATGCCATTTTTTTTAATGTCTGCCATCCACATAGGCTAGAAGAGGACATTGGATCCCTTGGGACTGGCGTTACCGCTGTTGTGAGTCACTGCCTGGGTTCTGGGAACTGAACTTGTTCCTCTGTAAGAGCAGCAACTGCTTTTAACTACTGAGCCAGTTCCCTAGCCCCTCTTAGCTTCCTTGAGCTCAGGCCTATTCCTGCATGAACTGTAGCCTTTCTGGCCTTATGGAGATGTCTCTTCAACTTTTTAAGTTTTTGGTTAATCTATTGTTCACTTCAAATGTTATTCATAGCCTAAAGCATCCAAGATTTTAAATTGACAAATATATTTTAGAGAAAAGGTTTTTTTCATTTTGCATTGATATGATTTTAATGAAGTTACATAAACATGTAGCATGAATTCTAATTGTTCTTAATAACATAAACTCAGAGTCAGATATTAAGGGTGAAAACCGAGAGATCAGAGAAACAGAGTGACCAGTCACTAGAGAGTTCTTACCTCTACCAATGCTCAGACAAAAAGGGGTGATCCTGTCTCTACTAATTCTCAGACTATATGTTCAGACAGAATCCTCAGACAGACTGCTGTCTCTCTGTAATCTCAGATTGCATCCGAGCTCCTGTTTTCTCCCACCTTACATTCCTCTCTTTTCCCAGCTGTCTCCACCTCCTTAGCGATGGGATTAAAGACAGGTGATCCGAAATGCTGGGACCACCTTTGTGTGAGCTCTGTTTCTCTTTTAAACAGAGTCAGTCTAGTGTAAGCCAGGGTGGCCTTGAACTCAGAGCTCCACCTGAGTGCTGGGATTAAAGGTGTGTACCACCACTGCCTGGCCTCTATGGATAACTAGTGGTTTAGCTCTGTGCTCTGATCCTCAGACAAGCTCTATTTGTTAGATTGCAAACAAAATGTCACTATGTCGCCCCATTTTTAATCCAAGGATTTCTGTGCAAACATGAGCTTGTGGCTCCATTTTATATTTTGGGTGTGGCTTTGTAGAAGGCAGCAGCTTTCCACCACAGTGACCACCAATGGAAGGAAAGATTCGCTCTGGCTCCTGGTTTCAAAGGTGTCAGTCCACCGTAGACAGACTTTTCTTTGCGCCTCCAGCTTACAAAAAATGACACGGGGACTTATTATTAATTACGAAAGCTCGACCTATAGCTTAGTCCTGTCCCGCTAGCTTTTATAACTTAAATTAATTCATTTCTATTCATCTATATGTTACCACATTGTCTGTGGCTTTTACCTCTCCTCTTGCATATCTTGCTCCCTCTGTGTCCGGCTGGCAACTCTACCTTTCTTCTTCCCAGACCTCTCTCCGTCCAGAAGTTCCACCTATACCTCCTGCCTAGCTATTGGCCATTTAGCTTTTTATTAAACCAGTCACAGTGACATAGCTTCACACAGTGTAAAGGAATCCACAACAGTCCATGGTCACTTGGCTCCATCGCTTTGGCAGCACAAAACGTCATGGTTCTCAAAAGTGACAGAGGTTTCCCAGCTCACAGCATTCAGAGAGAGAGAGAGAGAGAGAGAGAGAGAGAGAGAGAGAGAGAGAGAGAGAGAGAGAGAGAGAGAGAGAGAGAGATGGGGCTTAGGGTCCAACATCCCCATCAAGGACAGACTCCAGTGACCTCACTTCCTCCCTTAGGCCCAGCAGTTCTTCTTCTTCCAGGAGCCATTCCGTATCCTGATTGGAATCACCCCATTCGGCTTTATTTAGTTTGCTGCTCAAATCACTCCTGGTTGACCACCAGGTGCTCCTGGTTGGCTCCAGTGCACGTTTGAGAAAGATCAAGGTGTGTGTGTGTGGGGGGGGGGGGTTGATCAGATGCACTTGATCAGGTAATTGCAAGCAAATGTTTATGTCGTTCCAGTGTAAAAGACATTTTTCCTTTGCAAACATATTTCAGAAAAACTGAAGTTAGCCATGGATTAAAAACTTTAATATCAAACAAAAAAGACAAAAAAAAAAAACATCAAAAGCAAAGCACCCTGAGTTTAATTTGCATTAGGAGAAGTAACTACATAAACTAAATGACGAAGAAGAGGGGATGAATGAGATGAAAGCTGAAGCAGGGGAAACAAAACGTGAAGGAAGATAATTGGAGAAATTGGCTTCTTTGAAAAACGCTGTTGCGTTCGAGCTCGATTAAGGCAATAAAGAACAAAAACAGGCAACATTTGGCAGGAGCAAGAGGCTGTATCCATCTGAAAAATTACAAATAAGGATTGTGTGGAACTCTGTGGCATTCAGATTTGGAGCCTTAAGGAAATAGAGAATTTTTAGAAAAATAAAATTACTAAATATAATTCAGGGGTTAGACTAGTTGGCTGAACAAAGACTGTAGGAAGATCTAAAATCTTATTTAAATTCCATCCTGGTAAACTCAGTATGGTTGAGATGAGTTTATTCCCTAGAGGATAAGTTATTCTCTTAAAATTATTTATTCACTTTCTATGTATGTGTCCATGTGTGAGTGTGCACTTGTGCGTGTGTGTGGAGGTGCGCAAGCCTGTATGTGCAGCGGCCAGAGGAGGTCTTCCATGACTATTCCTTAGAGGCAGAGTCTCTTCCTGAGCCAGGAGCTCACATTTTCTCAGCTAGTCTTGAAGTTAGCACGCCTCCGTGACTCTCTTGTGTCTGCCCTCCTGAATCAGGGGCTGCAGCATGTGTAAGATGTCCACCATGTTGAATGAATACTGGGATCAAAATTTTTAGCTGACAGAGCCATCTCTCGAGCCCCAAGGAAAAATTAGGATGGCACTTGCTAGACATTTGAGGCCACGGAAAATGCAAACCTTCACACTCACTTTGTAAAGTCAATGCAATTTTAGCAGTGCTTCGTGAGAGTTTTCCGTAAAATTTGCTTTAAACAAATGTTACTTATAAAGACAAAATCATTTTTAGACTTTTGCCAGTATGTGTAGAATTTTTATTTCAAAGCCATAACTGTGATTTATTCAAGGAACGAAAGATTAACGCTGTCATCTATCAGTGTAATTTATAACAATAATGAAATAAAACGAGAGTCAGATCAGTAGATAGAAAAATATTTGATAAAATTTAGTGGCTGTTAAAGTCGTGAGCAAAATAGCAGGAAGAGAAAATAGAGTTACAATGATGGATAAGGGTTCACAGATGCAAACAACAAAAATGAATTTAAACTCAAACAAATTTTACTCAGTCCAATGATAGCGAGAGCGTGAGTACAGCCAGTGTTTAATATTGAGTCTTTAAAGTGAGCATAAAAACCGGATTTGGTGGCATATGCCTGTCATCCCTGTGCTTGGGAGGTAAGGTTCAAGGCTATCTTTGTTTATAAAAAGCAAGTTATACGGTGCTTGGAATAAAATTGTCTTTTAAATCTCCAGGAGCTATTGATGACAATTACAAACCTGTGCTGATATGAGAGCTATCTTCCAGAGAAACTCATCCTTAAATGGGAACTCATTTTAAGCCAGTTCTTCCTAAATGAATATATGGATATTATGCAACTTCTAAATACAGATACTTTGTGAAACCCCCAAAAGAATCTCAGAATATATGTTAAAGAATAAGCCTCTAGGAATAACCTAGAAAACCATGATCTAACCAAGAATATAAACCAGGAATAACGGAGATGGGGAATTTCCTTTTCAGACCATGTTTTTTATGAGTAGACCAGATGTCTCACTGGGTAAAGACACTTGCCTCCAGTCCTGATGACCTAAGTTTTACTTTCAGAGCTCACATGGTGGAAGGAGAGAAATACTCTTGCAGGTTAACCTCTGACCTTCTCGTGAGCACTGTGGAACATGCATGAATGAACAAACAAATACACACACAAATAAATAACTAAATATTATGAAGTGAAATCACTGTAAATCGGTGCCATACTTGAAGACCAGAGAAATAGAAAAGAGACTTCAAAGTCTGAATTCGTGTTTGAAAACATGACATAGGACAAAAATGGTTATTTATTTGGGGACAAAGATGATGGCTGATTTAATAAATGTGATGGAACAATTGTACATATAGCTGTATTAATTCTTATACTTCTTTCAAAAATAAGCTTCTCACAGACTCCTCCAAGTTTCAGTACAATGGGATAGAACTGAAGCATTAATCTAATCAATCTTTATCAATAAAAATTGTGAGTCAAATATCAGGTAAGATCCTGAAAGATCAGAGAACAGAGAGCAGCCGCCAATGGCTTCCTACATCTTCCTGTTCCTCCAGCCAAAAGGGCCAAAATCCTCTCTTAGCCCTACCTTACCACTTCCTGTCTCCTCTCTGTTTACAGTCCTCCAGACCTGTTTGGTTAATTTTGGTTAGCTGGTGGCAAGCTCCGTCCTCTGACTCCAAGCAAGCTTTATTTGTCTGAACACAATCAAAATATCACACAACATAGACCCATGTTAGTTAGCACACAGCTGTGGTCTAAGTGTGTCCTCCAGTGTTTCATTTCCTGGAAGCCCAGTCTATACTTGCCACGTCCACAGCAGTGACTGCCGTGTAGTGACAAAATGCCTCTGCGCTGGCTTTTGCCTGCTGAAGGATTGGGGTTAGAGCTT
>NW_026068067.1:565457-579959 GCF_014885135.2 Alexandromys fortis | reverse complement strand
AAAGCTAAACACAGGACCCTGAGAACTAGTCTCCCACGGTAGAAAGTAAATAATGGTGTGAGACAGAATTCTAAAAGACAAAACAAAACTAAAAGTCCTTGCCAACTTCTTGAGCACGGAAGGGGGAACACGTAGAAAGGAGCACGTAGAAGAAGCTCTATTTTGGTTATGCTTAATCTTGATTTATGTCTGGAACCCTGAGTGGGGTGATGTAATGCACCTGCCAAGTTCTTTGATCTGTTTTGTACAAAAACTGAAGCTTTGCAGAAGTAAAGTTGCAGCAGATTTTCACTACACAGTGTGTCTGTCTGTCATTTCCCTTGCATCGTATCCTGGCTATCCTATCCTTCACCCTGGTCTCCCGTGGGTGGTGGTCTCCGAGAGGGACGGTCCGCGGCATATACTGAGTCATACTGGGAGGATGTGAGACCTTTAAGAGATGGACTTTGATGGGAAGTAATTAAGTCATTAGAGGCACTACTCCTAGAAGGTATAATTATAGTTTTTCTGAGACCCCAGATAGCCCCCACAAAGGAGGGTGCTACAAAGAGTGAGCTTGGTCCCTGACTTGTTCTGGCTTCCATCTTGGTATCTGATCCCGCTGTACAAACCCTTCTGTAATGATGCCATCTTCCACATTTTGACACAATCAGAGGGACCATGAAATCCATGGGACAGATGCTCCTCATACTGAGCTACGTAAACCTCTTTTCTTTATAAAGTATCTAGCCTCAGGAATTCTACAACAGAAAAAAGACAAAGGCAGTCCCTTCTACTGTAGAAAACAAATAATTTTAAGACCTTCAAGCCTGAGGCAGCAGAGAGTCAGGGTGGGAAGCAGCCACTTACTCACAGGAAGGGAGATGAGAAGTTATTCGAGAACAGTGTGTGTGGTCAAATATGTCTTCATTCTGGCCTAGGGGGCAAGAAAATTGAATTTGGGCTACTACACACACTGAAGAGGATGTGGGAGGGGGTTACGTATGGCTATGCTTGGCTTCCAAATTTGTTAATATGCAGAAGACTCAGAGCAACACCAATGGGAGCTGAGATCTAGGCTTAGTGAGACTAAGCAGTAATTGGAATTTAAATACAGTCAAAAAAGGATCTGCAAGAACAAAGGGAAAAACACTTCTGTGTAGCAGAACTGGCAATTGTTACAATAACTTTCATAATAGAATTGTTACCATAACTTCTGGATTCTATCTAAGATTATCTAACATGCCAAGAACTAAGAAGATGGCTAGCTATGTTGATTTAGGCTTACAAGGTTAGCCCTTGGAGTTTGAAGCCAAAAGATCATAAATTCAAGAACAGTTTGGTCTGAATAGTGCATTCCTTATATCAGCCTTACCTTTCTTTACTTAAAAAACAAGAAACAACCACAAAAGAACCAAGAAAACAGATCACATTCTCAAGAAACTGTGATTATTCTATGGTAATAATTTTGTCTTCAATAAAATAAGACAGAACAAACTGTCAATGAATGAAAGTCTCGGACAGACAAGGAAATATCATCATAAAAATAGGAAATTCCTAGGATCGAAAAATAAAATATTTAGGGTTCAATGATTAGATTTAAAATCTAAAGAGATGTGGCAGAAGACAATTAAGAAATTGAAGACAGAGAGATAAACTCGAGCAGTAAAATTAAGAAATAAAGAGATTGGGAAGGCAAACAGTTTGAGTTACATGTTTCACGTATTTGGTGTGTGTGTGTGTGTGTGTGTGTGAGAGAGAGAGAGAGAGAGAGAGAGAGAGAGAGAGAGAGAGAGAGAGAGTTCATATTCATATTTGGAAATCAAAGGACAACTTGTGGGTGGGAGTCAATTCTGTTTCCACCATGTGAGTTCCAGGGATGTCATTCAGGTCATCAGGCTTGGGGACCAGCACCTTTACCTGCGGAGCTGTCTCTCTGGCCCTGTAGGTTTTATTTTTAAATATTGTCCATATAGCATTATGGTCAGTCTTCCTGGGCCACTCAGTGCCTCGTGATGCTTCTCTTCTGGTTCTTTATTGTCAGTGTCGTTTCTGGGTCAGTTTGATTGACTTCCCTCATTATGGGCCAGACGTGGCCTACTTCACTCCCTTCATAATTTTTGCATATTTGCCAAATTTTGTCAAATTTTTCTTCGTGGGTCCTTTAAATGATTATATTTTCACACATACTTGGGCCACACTAGGAGTGAAGTTTCGTTTCTTGGAAAGAATTTGATCCTGCCAGGTCTGACTAAAGATTTGCTAGCAGAAGCAATGGGGCAACATCTGTTTAGGGCAAAATGTTCTCCTTTACAAGGCGAAACTCTTCTGAGTGTTCTCCAGAGCCTTAGGATTCCGGAATTTTCCACTCCAGATAGTGAGAACAGGTATTATTCTGCTCTTCTGGAAGGCTCTGGCTCTCACACCCGTGCGCTGAGCAGCGCTGGTGCTCCGGCGCTGGGACTTCTCTCGCTCCCAGCTCTTTGGCTTGTAGCCGGGAGATTCCATGCCCCTCCCCGCCATGCATCCCCACTTCCACAGCAGAGTGAGAACCGTACGCAGGTGCTCCACGGCTCCCGTGTGTCCAGCGGGAAATTCTCTCCCGACTATACTTAGGTGCCCCTACGGCTCTTCCTACTTGTAGGGATAAGATAAAGACAGGGATCGGTATCTTTAACCTAGCTGCCAACGTCTTGAGACTCTCCCATAATGCTTTGCTGGTTTGTTAGCCATTCCCTCTCACTCCTTCACTAGCGCTTGCCCCTAGCTCCGAGCTCTGCCATCCAGGTGCTCTGAGAACTCAGGTTCCGTCTTTTGGTAACTAATGGGATTTTAAATAGATATTAAGCAGATTTATAACCTAGTGTTGAAAAGCAATGGACCTCGTAGTCGATATAAACTTGAGAGTCAAGAGTAATCTTGGAATACTCACTATCTGATTTAAAGACGCTATAATACTGTGGCAGCCAAGACTGCCGTAAAGACACTCATGTGACCAACAGAATAAGGTAAAATTCAGGATAGTCCACATTTGCCTGTGTGGTCAGGTGAGTGTCAAGACTTTTGAGAAGGGACCATCTTTTCAAACGGTGGTGGAGCAATTGTATATTCACATGTAAAAATATGAACTAACACCCTTGCCCACACTATACAAAATTAACTCCAAGTGAATCTTAATGTAAGAACTTAAATTATAAAACTTTTGGAGAAAAACATACATGGGAACCTTGTGAATAGGGTACAAAAAGCATAAGATGTAAATTAAATGAAAATTAAAATGAAAAAACATGGACTTTGTTCAGGTTAAATGTTTTTGAATTAAAAAAAAACAGGAAGATAAACAGGCAATCTGCAGAGTAGGAGAAAAAAATTGCAAAGCATGCATCAGATAATGGGCTTGATCCTAGAAGACACAAAGAACTATAACTGAAAAATTAATTATCTAACAAAAATTGAAGAATGTGTTTTGCAAAACAAGGGCTAGATTTGTAAACAGACATTATATAAATGAAGCTATGCAAAGATAACCAAAAGGCATATTAAAAATATGTTCATACCACTGTTCATCACAGAAAGCCCAGTTAAAACCTACATCCTGTTTCACTGGTAAGTACTGGCAAAACCCTGCACCACCGAAGATGTTCGAAGGACTCTGGGTCCAGCTGGAGAAGTACTTGCATATCCTTGTTCATTGCCATTCTGTTCATAACAGCTGGGAAACAGAGCCAGCCCATCTACAGACAGGAGATAATGGAAACCGGGTGCAGAAACACAATGGAATTTTATTCAGTTGTAAAGAAAAATGAAACAATGAGAACTGCAGAGAAATGGGTGGAACTATGAAAGATTACCCTGAGTGAGGTATCTCTGTCCCAGAAAGTCAAATGCTATTTACCCTTTCATATATGAATACGGTTTGGAGGTTTTGGATTTGTTTGTTTAAACTGGAATGGCTGTAGAGGCCTGGAAGTGAGGAAGGAGGCAGCAGAGGTTCTAACGAGTGTGGAGCTCGTAGAACATACGTGCTATGAGAACAGAGAGAGGGAATACAGAGGGGGCACGGTTTGATGGGTGCAGGAGGAATGTATAGGGAAGCTCCATAAAATCTACTACTTTGTAAGCTAGGAAAAAAAAATAACAAGACTTTGAACAAAGGTATCATGAACAGGTGGATAATGCCAGAAGCCATGGGTTCTTAAACAGAAACTCCGGTGCCAACTGTGGTACACTTCTATAGGAATTCCAGGAAGGCTCCAGAAGCCCCACAAACTATCAAGGCTGTGGACACTGACGTTGGGTAGCAGCCGGAACTGGGTGGTAAGACCCTGTTTTCTACATAACTTGGTTGCAGAATATGAAGAGGTTACATAGGAACTGATCTGAAAGCTTCTTCCCTGTTGGCTGGCTTTCATAGTACCAAAGTAGCTGTGCTGGCAGCTGGAGGGAGGAAGTCACTGTTGCTGTTTTTACTCTTTCAGCTCTTAGCTCTTTAGGGGGCCTGCTACCCAGCTTCCAGATAAAAACACAAAGGGTTATTCTTTCTTATGAATGCCCGGCCGTAGCTTGGCTTATTTCTAGGTAGCTTTTCTTAAATCATCCCATCTACCGTTTGTCTCTGGACTTTTATCATATATACCTTTCATTACTTCTTTCTCCATGGCTTGCTGTGTAGCTGGGGGCCTGGCCCCTGATCTCCTCCTCCTTTCCTCATTCCTTGATCTTCCTTTTCTCTCTCTTTTCCCCCTTCTGTTTATTCTCTCTGCCTGCCAGCCCTCCCTATCCTCTCTTCTGCTTTGCTATTGGCCATTCGGTTCTTTATTAGCCCAATCAGGTGTTCTAGGCAGGCAAAGTAATAGTTTCCCAGAGTTAAATAAAGGCAATAGGACAGAACGGAATACATCTTTGCATCATTTACAAATGTTACACAGCAGAAACAAATGTAACACATCTTTAGCTAATATCCCACAACTCACCAGTGAGTTTTCTCAACTTTAGACCTTGGCGTACTGTATCACCAGCCTCCAGTTAAGAGGCTCTCACTGATGTGGTGGTGACTTGATTTATTTTCTGATTGGATGTATATAGGAGGAAGTCTGATACCGTGAACCTGGTCAAAGGCCCGTGGCCGAGGAGACTCTAAAGACTAGGGGCAACATACTACTGTTATTTTACTCTATGTTCATGAAATTGTCATACAATAAATTAACTTTAAAAAGAATAGTAAAAAAGAAAAGAATATAGTAGTGATGCTTGCCATGTGCTCCAGAAGTTTCATTCCTAGGTATTTACTCAAGAGAAAGAAAAAGATGTCCACAAAGACACACACACACACACACACAAAACTTTACAATGGGATACTTTGTAACTGTCAAACAAGCTAATTGTGGTTTATCTGTTGTATGGAATTCTAACCTTCAACAAGAAACAGATGAACAATGCATTCTGTATCATGTTTGAGTCTTAGAAACCCTGTAAGTGAGAAATTCAGCATGTGCATCCATGCTGAGCGATCTATTTGCATGAAATTCCAGAAAATGGCAAAACCATAGCATCAGAATGCAGAGCAGTGATCACCTGGGTTGAGTGTTGATGGCAGGAAATATTTGATTTGGAGTTCTTCCATTTCTTCCATGGTGACTAAGGTTCAAGGGTCAAGATCGGCACACGTGTCAGAACCGTCACGCGTGTCAGAACCAGCACACACGCCATGACTGTCGAGTGTGTCAGAATTGCCACGCGTGCCAGGACCGACACGCATGGCAGACTCGCCACGCGTGCCAGAACCGGCACACATGGCAGGACCGGCACGCGTGTCGAAATCGCCATGTATCAGGACGGCACGCGTGTCAGAACCGCCATGCACGCCAGAACCGGCACACGTGTCAGAACCGGCACGCGTGTCAGGACCGCCATGTGTGTCGGAATCGGCACGCGTGTCGGAATCGGCACACGTGCAGAAAAGCACACGTGTGTCGGGATCGACACGTGTGCCAGAGCAGGCACGTGTGTCAAAACTGTCACGTGCGCCAGAATCGGCACACGTGTCAGAACCGCCATGTGTGTCGGAACCGGCACACGTGTCAGGACCGCCATGTGTGTCGGAACCGGCACGCGTGTCAGGACCGCCATGTGTGTCAGAATCACCACGCGTGTCAGAATCGCCAAGCGTGTCAGAACCGGTACGCGTGTCAGAACCGGCATGTGTGTCAGAAATCGGCACACGTGCAGAGGAACTTGTGTGTTAGAATCAGCACTCGTGCAGAAAGGCACATGTGTGTAAGAATAGGCACGCATGTCGAAATCGTCATGTGTGTCAGAGCAGGCAAGTGTGTCAGAGCCGGCACGCATGTCAGGACCTATACAGTAATCGCAGCTTATCACACAGTATACTTAAAATAAGGATGCTTTATTTTACATAAATAATACTTTAATTTTAAAAAGGGAAATTAAACTTCATATTACCAATATGCTCAAGTTCGAAAAAAAAAATCTCAAGAAAGGTTTGCAATGTTAAGAATCAGGGAGACATTCTTAGCTAAAGTAAGAATACAATTTTATGATTGTAATTCCAACTACTTGTGAGTTCCAGGCCTGCTGGGGCAACTTCATGATAAACTGTCTCAAAATAAGAAGTAAAAATGAGGCCTGGGGCTACAGCTGAGGGGTAGATGCTTGCTGAGTATTTACGGTGCCTTAGGCACCATCTCCAGTGTGGGGTCGGGGAGGATTGATAATGTTTATATGTGACTATGAAGGCAATTAAAGTTAAAAAGCAAGAACATCAAGAAAAAAAAAATCATGTCGATAAATGACGCATAGAGATAAGTAATCCATATATTCAAAATCCTTGTCCAAACTGACAAGCAAACAAACACCAAGCGGTCTAAAATTAGCTAAAGAAGTCTCACGGAAGAGTAAATTCAGATGACTTAAGGTATATGAAGAGATGGTTAAAGTCAGAAGGATACAGGGTCAATGGGCAATGACGTCCCAGTATTAGGAGAAGCTGTAGCACTTTATCCTCGGAGGACCATAAAGAAAAGAACACAGACACATCCTGATGGAAGTGTTTCATGTCATGGTCCTTGGCATAAGTAATCTAACATCTATGAAGAATAAAGTCACATCGTATGTGTCATTTAACCTTACTAGGTCCCCACTGAGAAAGCCAAAGGAAATCAAAACAGACAGATCAACACAATGGAGTGTTTATTGCTGTGCTGTGTCTAACGGCACAGAAACAAGATCACAGTGGGTGTCCATCAAAAGGCAAACACCCAGTAAATTCTGCTACCCACATGCGACGTTCCGTCGAGCCATCAGCAAAATGAATGATTTGGAGCTACCAGTGGGTGGCTTTGTCTGCCACTTACTATGGAGTAAGACATTAAGATGTAAAACAGCCTATTTGTTTTTGATAAAACAACGTAAAATCAAACGGCATGGACACATTTCTATTCGAATGGCGATACGAGCATGAAAGCAAAACACAGGAAGCTGGACCAGGTTTTTAACCCTTCTCTGAAGGCAGTCATGTCATCGGCATCGGCCACGTAGGTGCTGGTGGACACAAACCACAAACCAACAGGACGAGCAGTAAGTTCCGATTGGAAAAGCTCATCTCTGTCCACATATGCGTTGCGCCGGGACTTAACTGCCCCAATGCACAGCTGAGGGTGTGTGTCACAATAAACAACTCAAAAGCAAATGCTTATGAATCCAGGGTGTTTCCGGCAGCACCCGGGCATATTGCTTCACTTGACTGCACCACAGGCCTGGTTCTGAACACACACCATGAACACCCTGCTGGCATTGCTGCCATTCACCGAGGAAGAACACCGCCGGAAATATCTGGCTCGGATTCTGGACAAGCATGTGCTGGGAATTTCAGCGGCTTTCCAGTGAGCTCAACTGCTCGGCTCTTTCAGACATCTCACAGTGTAGAGATGGGAAAATGCTCTCCCTAACTCCCCATTGCCATTTCTCAACATGTAAGTATCAAAGACGCCCATCGCACATTGCTTATGTGAAAATCCTGCTATATAGTTACTTACTTAAACTCCATTATAAAAGAAAACATCAAATGAATTTTGGCTTGAGGCTAGGTCCGAATTTCCAGCAGTGTCTGAAATGGCCTAAAAATATTTCTGCCATTTTGTACTGGGTATTTCTGCGAAGGGGTGCTCCCAGCCATTTCCCAAAACACTGGTCTGAAAACCCTGAAGCTGCTCGGCTTCCTATGCTTCCAAAGTTCAGCGGGGATTTAACTTGTTTTTGTTTTGTTTTTCATGACAGGGTTTCTCTGTGTAGCCCTGGCTATCCTGGAACTAGTTCCGTAGACCAGGCTCACCTTGATATTACAGATATCCACCTGTCTCTGGCTTCCAAATGCTGGCATCAAAGGTGTGTACCACAACATCTGATCCTTTTTCTTTTTCTTAAATCAAGATACATGACATAAATAAGTCTAAGGACTAAGAAGAAAGTAAGAACATGTTGGTGAATAGAAAGGCACTGCATTCAATATATTTTAATGCATTAAATATAATATGCAATAAATATTTTTGAGCACAAACTATTCTATATTATGTCATGTATAATATATAAGACATAGCCATGGTTTTATTATGTAAAATGTAGAATATATGCATTTATAACACTATTGTAAAGCAAGTATGATTTACATGTTTTTTTGTTGTTTAGTTTTTGTATTATTTGAGGATTTTCTTTCTTTCCTTCTTTCTCTTTTTTTTTTTTTTTTTGAGACAGGATTATATTAAATGACCCTGACTAGTCTTGGACTTAGAATCCTACTACCTGAACTTCCTAAGTGCTCAAATTCTGGAAGGGGACACCAGCCCAGTGCTTATAAAGAATAAAAGTAATTTTAAATAAAATTATAAAAATGAATGTAGAAATTCAGTTACACCAACCACAGCAGCTTGGCTAGGATTGCGAAGGCTGATAAAAAATGTGGGGGAGACTCTCTCCTGGAACTCTGGGGTGAAGACAGATATGTCTATTTCTGAAGCATAATCAGGCTGGCAATACCAAAAGCAACTTCAGTTCTTTTATCTCAGCAATCCAACATAAGAACGCATCCTTCAGGTCCCACAGATGGGAGCTGATAATGCAAAGAATCATTCACTTCAATATAGCACACCAGATAGGCTAAAGCACCCACACCAGGGATGGGCCAATCAGCTAAAGACACAGACATCATGAGGGCATCTAAGACATGAGAACTTTTAAATTTGTTTACACATTTTAAAAAGTTCACAGTGTGGTATGGTTGTGGGTAATGTAACAAATATTCCTATTATCTCGGGGCTAAGAGCAACTAAGCCCTTCTGTTTTTGTAGTGGGCCTGGGGGCTCCCTGGATGCTTTGTCTTTGGCCCAAAGCTGTGTGAACTGGGACAGAACCGCTGGCTGGTGCCCCAGTGCAATCAGATGTCTTTACTTTCCAGCCAGAAATCTCCTCTTCTCGGCTTGCTTGGGCTTCCTCGCAGCATGGTGGTGCTAGGGCAGTCTTATATCCTTAACAGGGGGAAGCCGCTAATGAGCAGAAAGTGGGAGTGGCCAAACTAGTGAAGATTTGTGTGTGGAACTAGCTTAACATTACGTCTGCATAGTCTGGATACTGAATCAGTCTAAGAGCCTGCTCTAACTCAGCAAGAACAACACTTGCTGCTAGGGAGTGGGAAGGCCTGGGAGAGACCATAGGTTAGGGAGTGCGTCGTGGTCACCTCTGCATTTCAGTCTGTGCTGCATCACAGGACTCAACTTATGTAAATAGTCATGCTTTTTATATTCAAAATTCAGAAAAGAACCATTGTAATAAAATGATGTTTTTATAGGAGCTAGCTCTTTAGAGTACCTTTTGTTCTAGCTTCAGTGTTCGATTTATTATTTTTTTGACATAGTGAACATAAATTACTTTAATAATCAGGAAAAGTTTAAAACCACAATTTTGTACCGAAATCAAATCAGTTCTTTAAAAGGGTTTTTTCATCAGATTTGCAGTGCCCACAGCATACGTTTAAATGGCTATGTTTCCCTCTGCGGGAAATTTCATGAGGAGACTCTACATTTGACTTTCCAGATTTGCAGATGGAGTGGGAGGGATGGCTTCTGTGTAAAACTGAATTTGAGTAGTGAATTTAAATAAGACGCCATTGTTCAGGTTCTCGCAGCCCAGTCCCACCCAGATGGGAAACTGGGGCACGAGGCAGAGCAGGGAGAGCCCGACTATCACCTCATGCACATGCTGTTACATTAGAAACAAACAAAACCAAGACAATGGTGCAGATCCAAATCTTCCAAGAGGAAGGTCTGAGGGAGTAAGTGCCCTCTGCGCAGGGGAAAGATGATCTCGGGCTTCTCACTCATCTCTCTCAGCTTTGCTATTTTCAGCAACATCATTCTTGTAGCTGTCAGTTATTGGAATATCAAAAAATAAATGTGTGTATCCGAAGATTTTTCCTATTGCTTTCACCCATCTTCCCAGACATACCCAGAAGTCATATGCTAGAATTACGTTGACACACTCATCCCCATGGAAACAGAGCCTGGTGTCATAAACATGGCATTATGACTTCTCAGCAGGAGGATGCAGATGGAATTTTGGCACTCAATGTGTAAGGTTTATTCAAAAACACAAATGTCTTAGAGAATAACACCAGGGGTGGGAGGGAGAGGAGAGAAAAAGCCTGAATTTCTTCCTATAAAATACATGTTAAAAAATGGCTCCTGATGATTTGCACACCTGTGGCACACTCAACTACACCTTTTTCCCTTGTGCATTGCTGGGCTTGGTATGGCATGCTCTTGTCTTGGTCTTGTCTGTCCAGACTCCATTTTAGAAGGAGAAAATGAGACCAACAGAAGCAAGTGGACTGGTCCCAAGCACACCCATACAGAAGCCTTACAGCTTCTGTGACCCTACAGAAAGATGCCTTCTCCTGATTCTTAAGCCAGGTTTTTCTTTTTTCTATCTCAGTTACACTTTGACAGCATAACATGTGATCAGTTACATTGATTGGGCTGTCTGCTACGGCTTAGCTGTGATTTGAATGTATCCCTCAATGGTTTTGCATACTCGAAGTTTGGTCTTGAGTGGTGGTAATTGGGGGTGATAGGGATTGGTCCACCTTTAATAGGCAGGGTCTAGCAGGAGGTAATTAGGTCATGTGAGCATCTCCCTCTGAAGAGATTGCTAGCGTTGGACAATTCTTTCAGCACCCTGGTTAGCTCCCAGGAGCCTGCACTGTTACAATACAGCAGATTTGATGGTTGATTCTCTTGACTCCCTCACCAGCTAATCTCCATGATTTGGTCCCATCCCCATGCTGCGTTCCAGCAAGAGACCCTCACTAGGAGCCAAGCACATGGATAGCCGTGAGCTTCACTTTCAACCTCAAAAACGGAGGAAAACAAACCTCCTCCTCCTCCTCCTCCTCCTCCTCCTCCTCCTCCTCCTCCTCTTCTTCTTCTTCTTCTTCTTCTTCTTCTTCTTCTTCTTCTTCTTCTTCTTCTTCTTCTTTTAAAGAACAAGTATTAAATTCACCTTTTCTGTAGTGAGAAGAAATGGACTCTATTGGGATCTTTCTCTGTACCCACCAGAACTATCTCCATACGATAGACTTTCTCCCCCTCTCTGATAGGTTATTTTCTGCTAGCTCTACAGTGTTCCCCTTACTCACTAGCAGAGTCAATCCCTCACCATGTCTGCACTGTGTACAAAGCAAGCAGAGGGCATCCCCCCTTTTCCAGAACACAGTCTGAAAGCTTCACATGTGTGCATCCTCTTGGCCAGGGCCTGGCCATCTACCTGGTTTCAGAGGAATCTGGTTAGTCCCATCATCAGCTAAAAGTGGGAGAACATCTGGATAACTGTACATCTCCCTCAGAGTGATGTTTTCATAGAATCTCAACCCCTTTCTATTCGCTCCTGTGCAGCTGAAGATGGGATGCGCTATTTATTAATCCAGGAGTATTTAAAAATGTAATGATTCTATCAATAAAGGAGATTATTGAATCCCCCAGTGACCCTGAACAGTAAAACATGAGACCACATCAGAAATGAGTTGGCCATTAGAGTGTGTATTGGGATTTGAACAGAGACTCTCCAATACTATGGCTATAAGGATAAATGATTTTTTTTTTTTTTGCAGTGCAGCTTTGTCCTGGAACTCACTCTGTAGACCAGGCTAGCCTAGAACTCAGAGATCCACCTACCTCTACCTCCCCAATGCTAAGATTAAAGGTGTGTGTGCTAACACCACCAAGCAAATTTATTATATTTCTTACTTGGCAATCCAAGGTTTGTAGGGTAAGGTTGGTGAAGCTGTTTGTGCTATGGTAGAGTAGTTGTTAGTGGACAGCTAGTGCTTTTCTCTATGGGCAGCACAGCTGGGAGGGCCGTCTCCAATTCATTCATCATTCATCTCTGTATCTTTCAGTAAGAGAAAAAAGCGGAGAAGGGAGAGCAAGGAAGGCAAGGGAGAGAGATGGTTTCCTGGATAGTTAGGTTTGGGTTCCTATGCTCCCAGGTAGCTGCTGGGAGGCAGGAAGGAGAGTCATGGGATCTCTTTACATACTTGGATTACATCCCCACTGAGACTGTCCCAGTGCTGCACGGGCCAGGTGCTTCCCTCGAGTCTCCTCCGGATCCAGAAATACTCCTTTTTATTGTTATTAAGCAGCAGCTGCAGTCCACTGGCTTCCAAGCCGCTCTAGTATTTTCATGTCCTTAATGGAGAGTTATGTTGATCTTTAGTCCCCTTGGCGGCAGGAAGGCAGACTATCCCATGTGAGCACTTGTATCATCTCAGTGCACATTTTCACCCAGTGGCTGTGCATCTACAACAGACTTGGGCTTTCAGGAACAGGAATAGGATTCATTCTTTTTTTATCTCACAGACGCAAACAAGCCCTGTTTTCAGACCCTTGGTATCATTAATCATACAAGGCAAGCAGGACCAGTGCTGTTCATTGCTTTGTCCTTGGGATTCAATGATAAGCATCTTCCAGCAGGTATTAGTTCAGACGCATGGGCATCATCACCCATTTAACAAATGGAGTCCAGCTCTCTTCAACCCTAAAACACTGCCAGTGGTCTGCTCTCACCACGAATGGCATCGTCCTATGTGGAAAAAGGAAGCTGTTGGGTTGTGGATCTCCTGCCTCCAAGGGATGGGTTCAAAATCACTTTTCATGACCAAAAATATTTATTCTTAGGCTATAAACGCCAAGTTCATAGACCTTTTGAAAACCAAGCACCTATAATTCACCTTATTATTTGTCTCTTAATTTTTTGACAAAGAATGGTAGAGGAACACAAAATACTCGCAGGGGATTGGCCTTTCTATCACGTCATATCCAAATATGCAGTCATAAGTTATCGTGCAAAATGGGGTATAAATGTAAATCCACAACAACCAAACAATATCTAACAAGAGCAACGAAATCGTAAATATGGCATTTACAAACCAGAATAACAGCAAAAACAGAAACAAGCTTATGGAGCTGGAGAGCACCTCTTAGGAGTACTTGCTTGCAGTGGCATTTCAAATGTATTTTAACAAATAAAGCTTGTCTGAAGATCTGGGAGTAAAACAGCCCCACTGGTCAGCCTGATAGACCAGGTAATGGTAACACACACCTTTAATCCCAGTAGCCACACTAGTTGCCATAGAAACCAGGCAGTGCATGCCTTTAATTACAGTGGTGCATGCCTTAAATTCCAGATCTCGGGAGGATTATAAAACAGGAGGAGACAGCTCTTAATCTCAATCTCATTCTGAGAGTCCTGGAGGCAGGATCGCCATTTTGGACTGAGGTAGAGGTAAGAGCCAGTGGCTGGCTGCTTTGCTTTTCTAGTCATCAGACTGAACCCCAGTATCTGTCTCTGAGTTTTTATTAATTGTGCATCACTTGCTATTCTTCCAGAGGAGGAAATTTGGTTATTAATACGCAAGTGCTTTTAACTCCTTGTTTAGGAATTCAGCATCTTTTTTTTGTCTTCCACAGGCATCCATACTCATATGCACATTCCCCGCATATACACATAATTAAAAGTAAAAATCTTTGAAAAAAACTCTAAATTTATCAATTTGATTTCATCAGAATTAAAACCACCCATTTACTCTTCAAAACATATATTCTTTTTTTTTTCCTTTTTCTTTTTTTTTTTATTGAGAATAAGAAAAAAAAGTTTCCGCCTCCTCCCAGCCTCCCATTTCCCTCCCCCTCCCCCCAATCTTCTCCCCCTCCCCCCAATCTTCCCCCCCTCCCCCCACTCCTCTCACCCCCCCTCTCCTATCCAAAGAGCAGTCATGGTTCCCTGCCCTGTGGAAAGTCCAAGGTCCTCCCCCCTACGTCCATGTCTAGGAAGGTGAACGTCCAAACTGGCTAGGCTCCCACCAAGCCAGAACATGAAGTAGGATCAAAACCCCTTGTCATTGATCTTGGCTTCTCATCAGTCCTCATTGTTCGCCGTGATCAGAGAGTCCGGTTTTAT
>NW_026068067.1:498135-565244 GCF_014885135.2 Alexandromys fortis | reverse complement strand
TGAATATGCAAATTAATAAGATCAGAAATGAAAAGGGGGACATAACCACAGACACAGAGGAAATTCAAAGAATCATTAGATCTTACTACAAAGGCCTGTATGGCACAAAACTGGAAAATGTAAAAGAAATGGACACGTTCTTAGATAAATACCATATACCAAAGTTAAACCAGGACCAGGTGAACAACCTAAATAGACCTGTTAGTCGCGAAGAACTAGAAGCTGTTATCAAAAACATATATTCTTAAGACAACAAGAAGGGACTGAAGAGGTGGCTAAGTGGGTAAAGTGATTGTTTCACTTGCACACGGGCTTGAGATCCCAGACATCCATGTAAAAAGTCAGAAATGTTGTCTGTGCTTATAATCCCAGCTTTGGAGAGAGAGGAAGGGAAGGAGGGAGGGAGGGAGGGAGGGAGGGAGGGAGGGAGGAAAAGACAGGTGGATCCTGAAAACTGGCTAGCCTGCCAATCTAGCTGAGATTAGGAAACTGACCCTGTCTCAAATAATAAGGCTGTGAAGGAAGGAAGGAAGGAAGGAAGGAAGGAAGGAAGGAAGGAAGGAATAAAGGAAGATGTTTAAAGTCAACTTCTGGGTTCTACACACACAAACTGGCAGGCGTATATGTGCACACATACCACACACACACAAGTAAACAAGAAGATAAGAAAATATTTCATGGCTAGCAAACAAAGATATTATTAAAAATCAAAATTTAAAATGTCTCCATTTTAAAAATGGGCAACAGTTTTTCATTTCCAGAAAGTGAAGTATATGAACTTTTTCCTGTTCCCCTTTCTGAATTTAACCAACATTCCCTGGATGTTACATACAAATAACCCTCAGGAGAAACATGAAGGATGGGGTGAGTGAGGGACCTTGACTCTGGTGGACTTCAGGACGCTGAGTTCTCCAGCTTCGAATGTCCCTGACATGCAGAGGAAGGAGCTAGCAACTTGCAAATAATGATACAATGGCCTAAACAAAGAGCAGCAGGAGACCTTGTGGAGAACCTGAAAGAGTCCAGGAAAGGTGTATGGCAATGTTTACACAGTTGTGATCCAAGACAGCTGAAAGGGAGGAAGGTGAACCTGGGCTCACAGTTTCAGAGGGCTTCAGTCTGCTACCCAGGGAGGACATGATGGCAGGAGGAATCTACCCATCGTGATGGAAGCGTGCGTCTACTGAGCATCTCATGACACATTTACGGAAGCAGAGACTGTGGCAGGAAACCGGCAGAGACTGCCTTCTAAACCTGCTCCTGTGGAGTGTGGTGGCACATTCCTTTAATCCCAGTACTCAGGAGACAGAGGCAGGTGGATCTCTCTGAGTCTGAGGCCAGTGTGGTTTACACTGTGAGTTCTAGGCCAACAAAGGCTACTCAATGAGACCTTGTCTCAACAAACAAAAACAAATAAAGAAACAAAGCAAACCTGCTAGCGACTCCTAGGAAAGTCTCCCTCCTAAAGGCTCCAGAGCCTACAAAATAACTCTGTAAACCGTGATTTAGTGCTCAGATCATCAGTCCATGAGGAAGATGTCAGGTTCAAACCAATAAAGGTGGAAAACACTTAAGTAATGGCTTCTCTGCTCTAGCTGAGCACCGTGGGAAAAGAATGGCTCCCTATTCCCTCACATACCATCAAACACCAAGTTAGAAAATTAACTGTCATCTTCAAAGCCCCAGTACTCAACCCAAAGAGATGGCGCAGGGAGATCTGGGGCCTTCCACCCCATGGTGTCTGTGAAGCTTCTGGACTGCAGCTGCGGTGGGCAGTTACTACATGGTACCTCCTCTTCCCCTCTGGTGGTGAAGGCAGGAAGAGGAGAGAGCTGGGGCTTTCTCTACTGCCGTCTATGACATAGCATATGGAGGCCACAGGGGGAGTCTACCTCTGCTAGCAGAAACGAGAGCCCCCAACACCAAGGCTCAAAGACTGAATGGGGGGACCTTCAACTTTCACTCCCTCTTGGTAATAGCAAGGCAGGACTTCTTCCCTACCAGAGAAGCCTCGGAAAATACAACTAAAAACATTTAAAAGAGTATTTTGAGTTTTACAATGTACATAAAAATATTCAATTTGAAAAAAAAAAAACACATTTATCTGAGGGAGATGAGGTAGGGCCGTGAAAAAATGCTGGAGGGAAGTAGTGGTTGGTGGAGGTGATCAAAATATTTGGTATAATGTCTGAAATGTCCACAGGATCAATGAAAATATTATTACAAATTATCTCATAAGAAGGAGATTCAGAACAATATCAAACTTAATGAAAGATGACAACCAATACATGTTGACACAGAAATTTGAGATTTCTCTGACACAGTAATAAACAAAGCTCAATGAACAATTATCAACATCACATCAGTGGAATAGAAAATATAGACAATGAAGTGGAAATTTAGGGTCGAAAAATGAAGTAGCTGAAGACGGTCTCAGGGATGCTGTGTACAGCAGAAGGCAGGAGGAGAATGAGAAAAAGTGAAACTCGAGCAGTAGAGATTGCTTACTCTAAATAACAGAGAGAAAAGGAAAAAACCCAGAGCAGCATCGGGGACATGGGAGTCTATTACTACAGATCTATTGTTTGTGTTCTTTATGTCTCAGAAGGAGGGGAAAGCACCTGGCTAACAGTGAACCCAAAGAAGTAATGGCTGGAACGTCCCCAAAGTTGCCAACAGATAGAAACTGACAAATGGAAAATGCTGAGCAAATTCCAGGCAGGGTAAAAACCCCCAAGTCACACGAGCACATACCAATATTGACCTCCAGAAACTAAGGAGAAACACAGTCTTGAAAGCTGGAGGAAAAGCAACAGGAAAGGAACTAGGACAGTAGTGGAACCATAGAAGTAATGGTCCAGAGAGAAGCAGCCCAGTACATTCTAATACAGAAGGGAAAGAGCTCCCAGTCCTGAACCCAGGGTGTGTACTTTTCAGGAATAAGGGAGAAATCATGATATTCATGGATAAAAAAAAAATCAAAGAGAATTTATTGTCTAATTTGCTTGTATAAAAATGACTTTTAAACAGAAAAGCAGGTTAAAAGTAAGAACCAATAGCCAATAGTTCAGGAGAAAGAGACAGGGCCCACTAGCCCCTCCTCTACCCATGACTAATTGTTGACAGGCCTAAGCTCATGCAGGCCTAGTGAAGGCAGCAACTGCTGTGGGAGGTGATGTCACGCCCAGGAGACAGCATTCACAGCCCTTCTCCATATCATCCGGTCCTTGCACTCTTTCCACCCCCTCTTCCGCAATGTTCCTGGGATGGTAAGGGCGGGTGATATAAATGAGCGCTCAGCTATCGTTTATTTCCAGTACCTTGAGCAGTCAAGAGTCACTGCATTCTACATAGTTTGCTGCAAAGAGAAGCACTGTGTCCAGGGTTGAACGTAGTATTTGTCTGTGAGCATGATGGGGAGTGGGAATTGTCTGTAGCTGTGCACTCCCTGGTGGGCCCAGCAGGCTCCAGTGAACAGTTCCACATCCATGGTCATGTGCATGGCCTGGTTAAAGCCAGGGAGTCATAAACCAGAACAAAACACAGTAACACAAGAATGAACACGGGGAGGGGGATTGATAGGGACAGGAGGAAGATAAGAGAGTGGGGGTGTGAGAGTTATCAGAATGGATAAAATTGTCAAGTTTTTAATTAGAAGTAGAAATCTCAGAATATCAGCAAGGAAGTCAGAATGTGATAAGAAAATGACTGGAACAACATATTTTCCTTTTTTTATGTATTAAAGGAATATATAAATATATATATATATGTGTGTGTGTGTGTGTGTGTGTGTGTGTGTGTGTGTGTGTGTTTCAAGACAGGGTTTCTCTGTAGCTTTGGAGCCTGTCCTGGAACTAGCTGTAGACCAGGCTAGCCTTGAACTCACAGAGATGCGCCTGCCCCTGCCTACTGAGTGCTGGGATTAAAGGCGTGCACCACCACTGCCCACCAAAATTATATTCCTTTGAAGCCAAAATATCATAGTCTGCTATAGCTCAAAATATAAGTTACATGTGGAAATAGAAAGCACAAGGAAGTAAGGATTATTTCCTTATGTTGCTAAATTGTTGGCATGTAGGTTGAGACTTGATAAGATCTATATATGGGTGTATGTGTGTATGTGCATGTGATGTGTGCATATGTATGCGTGCATGTATGTGTGTGCACATATGTGTGTATTTATGCATGTGTATGATGCAAGACTCGGAGTAGGCATGTAAACCTGTAGCTCAAAATAACTATGAACTCAATCTAACTGCAAATCATAAATTTATCTAAAACATGAATTTTTGTGTGATTTTTTTTATTGTGGTTTGATTGTATGGCTCTTGATTATGGAAAATTACAGGGGATGATAATACATATTCCAGGTTAAATCTATATTTTCAGTTTTCTTCAATTTTTGTACTTGACTTTCTATACATTGCCTGATATATATATATATATTTCTGAAATTGTCTATCCATTTGTTTATCAACATTTTAAGTGTCTCCACACTACCTCTCCCTTACGACTGCGTTAGGTTAGGGATGTCCGAACCTTCAGCTTCACTGGGCCACACTGAACAAAGACTTGTCTTGGACCGCACATCAAGTACACAAATATTAAAGAAAGCTGATGCAGTTCAACTCTGCTCCTCAAAGGACTTTGTATATTTTGTGGGATATCTGCAAACTAAATAGCCTGATTGAAAAAAAAAAAAGTAGGCAAAGAAAGCACTTTAACTGATGTTTCTCCAAAGATGCTACGCAAATGGCACAAGCATTAAAAAGCCCAATGCCACATCACAGATACTAGGACGGCTTCCACCAAAAACTGGCAAGCCCCGAAAACAAGTTTTGGTGAGGCTGTAGAGAAGCTGGAACCTGGTTCCCTGCTGGTGGGATTGTGGAATGTTGATGCCACTATGGAAAGTATTACATAGGTTTTCAAAACATTACAAATAGAGTTATCATATTATCCAGGAACTCTAATCCTAACTCAAGAGAATGTATGTATGTATGTGTGTGTTTATGTGTTTGTTATGTACTTATCTCTGTATGAGGGGTAGTGTGGGAGTGTACGTTGAGGCTGGAGGTCAATGTCAGGTGTCTTTCTTGATCTCTCCTTTTTTCAGACAGTCTCTCACTGAACATGGAGTGCATTGATTTCATAGACTAGCTGGTCAATGAGCTTCAGGGATGTGCCCGTCTCTGCTCTGCCAATGCATGGCTGTGCCTGGCTTTCTATGTGGCTGCTGGGAATCTAAATTCAGAGCATGGTAAGCACTTACCAACTTAGCCATCAGCCCTACTCAAGAGAAATTAAACCAGGGTCTCCAATATATTCACATATCTGTGTTCATAGCAATATCACCACATAACTGAGAAGTGGAAGTGACCAAAATTCAACTGATGATGAATGAGCAGACACACAATTATACACACACACACACACACATGCACACATGCACAACACACTCGCATGCACACACACGTGCACACACCTCCCAGCTTTAAAAAGGAATAATAGAATCATGCTATAATACATTTAACTCTTGAAGATGTTTTGATAAGTGAAATAAGCCAATTCCCCCCAAAACAAATATCATATCCTTCTACACACATGGAATTCTTAAAATAGCCAAATTCATAGAAGGTTCTAGGGTTTGGTTTGTGTGTGGTGTGGAGTACGTGGAGAAATGAGGAGTTAATGGCCAGAATTTCAGTTATGAGGTGAAAAGCCTGGAGGTCTGTTTATACTCATAAGAATAAACTCAGTGTTTTGAGCTGTACATTCGAGAAAAGAACTGAAGTCTTTGACACAGTGACAGGAGTGGCTGTGCGCTAATGAGGTGATGGAGGGACGAGGAACCCTCCAGAGTTTCAGGGCAGTTGCCAATCACCAGCAAAGTCAAGTGCACAGGTTTGAGGGGTTAGGTCTTCCGGCTTTGCCCCGCCTCTCAAGAGTGGAATGTGGTTCATTCACCAACGGGTATCATTTAATCAGTTGTGCCTGTGTAATGAAGTTTCCACTAAAGCTTGAAACACGGAGACCGGGAGAGCTTACTGGTCAGTGAGGAACATTTAGGGTCTCTGAAGAAGGTGTAATGTACCCACCTTGCCCTCTGCAGCTCTTTCATTTGTTGGTTCCTGAGGTATATCATTGTTTGTTAAAAAGCTATAAAGGCAAGCTAGTCAGTGGTGGTGCACGCCCTTAATCCCAGCACTCGGGAAGCAGAGGCAGGTGGATCTCTGTGAGTTCGAGGCCAACCAGGTCTATAAGAGCTAGTTCCAGGACAGGCTCCAAAGCTACAGAGAAATCCTGTCTTGAAAAACCAAAAAAAAAAAAAAAAAAAAAAAACCAAAAATCAAAAACAAAAACAAACAACAACAACAAAAACCCAAAAAAAGTTGCAAAGGCAAATGCAGCACACTCCAGAGATCTTTGAGTTCATCTAGCCAATTATCTGACTTGGGGAGGGGAGCAACTGAGTTGGGGTAACCTTCAACTACAGACTGCACCGAAGTGCAGGTATTTTGAGAACCCCAGATGACCATAGCTAGGTTCTGAAGTAGAGGCAGTCTTCTGGGATCAAACCTTTAACATTGTGGGGATGTGTGATAATTTTGAGTTAGTGTCATAACTGAATTGAATTACAGGAAATCCAGTTGATGACGGATAACTGGGGATTGATTATTGAACAAAAGACACAGCACAGGGTCACTGTAGACATTGTCTGGGAGGTGGAATGACAAGGGTGAGCTGCAGAAGGTTCAGGGGATAAGTCTCGAGCCCTGTGTAGCATCCTGGGGGAGAGGGATCAGTGGACAGGGTGAGGCCTGCTTGGATTGTGGATAGATTATGAAGGCAGGACCATGGTGATCTGTGTACGGCTTAAATGTGGCCCCGGAGAGAGAAAAGTGTCAAAATTCATTTAAGGGTTTGGAGATGTGGATCAACAATGTATTTTCCATTATTTATAGAAAGAAATGTCATCTGGGCTACTTTCTTTCTGTGACCCAAACTGGCTTCTTTTCCCTCTTGGAATTGGTAAAAGGACCAAGCACTGATTGAACAGAGGGAAAGTTTATTACTGGCCAAAGAATGGGGGGCTGGGGTGACAGGCTCATAATTCAGCTTTTTGAGGTTAGGGAAGTTGCAGGATAAGAGAAATGAGAGGAGAGACTTTTCAGGGGAGGGACATTTCATGACTTTTGGGACAAAATCGGGTTTTTCAGCAGTTTATGAATTAAGCAAATAGAACCTCAATGAGTTGAGCTGGACCACTGGATCCAGTGTCTGAAAACACATTTGCATATGTAGATGTATGTGGAACAAAACTGCTCCTGCCTCCTGTGCCATGCACTTGTAGAGTCCAATCCAGACATTTCCCCAGGTAGTTATTAAGAAATATGCAAACCCTGAAGTTATTATAATTATTATTTTAGTGTTTGGTGTCTTCTCTGCGACTTGGCTTTTAGTTTAGTCTGACTCTGTAGCTGAGAGTCGAGCCTGAAAGCAAAGGAAGGTTTTGGACGTGGAGCACGAGGGCAGTTAGTGTCCCTTGCAATCTAAAGGCCTACGGCGAAGTTACTATGAGTTCCTCAATAGAAGCAGAATACAATCTGCAGACAGAGCAGGGATACACGATGATTATCAGCAAGGCTTAGAGAGAGATTCAAGACTCTTAGAGGTGGCCACCTCATCAAAAATCGCCAACTGAATCCACAAGGTCACACGTTTCCTCGTCTATACCCAATGTTGACAGAAAACATTGGAAGACTATGTGGGTACAATCACCACAAGGTCTGACTTTTATCCAGATTTTGCTTGTGTCTATCCTATGGACATACAAATCATATTTTATATAATCGTACAAATCATATATTATATAATTATGCAAATCATCTTCTATAGCAGTTCTGAAAGTTCCCTTTATCTACTGTATGTTTTGAGCTGAAGATAGCTAATTATTTTCAAGTAATTAACACCCTGAGAAACACCTCATGTTCTTCATGTGCCCAGAATGTCCTATCCCATCCACCATTCTGCCCTCCTGAGCCTTGATCTCAATAGGTCTTCAATTTCAGGTGACCACATAAAACTTACTGTTCGATCCCAGGACTACTGGCTCGATGCAATGTAATGGCCACTAGTCTTCATTGTCTTCATTGTCATGCCCCAGCACAGCCAAGTCTATATTCTCACTCTCCTGAAGACTTCAGTCATGAAGCAATCTATCATGGCTTACTTTATTGAGTGAAATTCCTAGCCAAACTAAGTTAATTTAAGGGGGAAAAAACCGTTTATTAAGAGCTGTGGATAGATGTCAGAATCAGAGTTTCAACTTGACCAGACTATAGGATTCCAAGATATTTGGTCAAACATTATTCTGGATGTTTCTGTGAAGGTCTTTTTCTAAGATTAATGTTTAAATAAGTAGACTAAATAAAGAAGATTGGCCTCTGTAATGCGAGTTAAAGTCCCATCCGCTAAATAAAAAAAGATTTCTTTACCCAGGAAAAATTCCCGCGGCCTGGCTGTCCTCTAATTGGGTCAGCAGCTCTCCCTGTTTGGACTTGAACTGACCTTTATCTCTTTTCTAATTACTCTCTGCAGCTCTCGGGACTCGCAGAACCTCCACAATCACGTGAGCTATTTCCCTATAAAAAGCCTTGATCTATCCCTTCTTTCCAAATGACTTTCTTCCTCTGGAGAACCCTAACTAATGGGAGTCGAGGCAGATCGTCCCGTAATTCTGAAAATTAAACTGTAGCACTAGGCAACCGAGGAAGTACTGCCCCTCTGCCACAGGGTGGAAGTTATCACCACAGCCACCATTTCTGCAATGCTGGAAAGAATACCAGAATGGGTTTAGCCAGTCCGGGATTGCCGGGTGGTTTCAGCAAGACGGTGTGACCACAGAGGCAAATGGAATGAAGTTTTTTAAGAGATGCCAAGCCTTGAGGTCCTCAGACACCACAAATGTCCAATACAACTACCTATAGTTACAACAAGAATATGAATATATGCCATCAAAAATATCCAAACCAAAATTTGTACCTTCTGCCCTACTCAAATCTCAACAGTTTCCCCATAGTTGACTATCTTCCAATTTTAGTCTGTGTTGTAGAATATTATTTTAAGGTATGTTATTTCTGTTTGTGCTCTGGAATATTTGCTCAATGATGCAAAGATGTGTTTGATTAAATAAAATTTACCTGTGGTCAGGAGGCTACAGCAGCAAGGAGCTGACCAGAAGTTGTAGGGAGGAGCCAGGTGGAGAGGATTTTTAAAGAGGGGCGAGGAGAAGCCCGAGGACTTCTTAGGAGACGCCAGGAGGTGAGCTAGGTGAGCGCTTGGCTTGCTATTCAGCCTCTCTGGGAAGCAGAATTCTGCCTCAACCTTTGAATCTTGAGTTCTTTAAAGGGACAGAGATTTAGATAAATTCCCTTTGTATCTTTGAATGAGTCAGTGCCTGAGGGAACAGAATTTCCTCAGGCTGCTCCCCACCCCTAGTAGTGCAGTTGCTGACTAGGATAGCCGCAGCTTAAAAGGCAGCAATAATGAAGAAAGAAGACAACACTTCTAAACCATTTCCTGTTCTTCTGTACACATGCTATTCTTCTAGGTGGTGGCTGTGCATAAGGGTGACCTGTGGGGTGGGTGGGAGTGCCGATTTGATTTCAGTCCCTCTCTCTAGGTCCCCTGGTACATTTTCACTGGCTGAGATGACATGGACCACTGTTGATGTGGCCTCTAGAGGCTAGCCTCATAGCACAGAGGACAGGGTAAGAGCAGACCTGGGGAGGCCAGAGAAAGCTGTCCACCCAAGAGACACTGGGAGGCAAGTGGCAACTTGTGGGTGATTGTGAAGAATAGCAACTTGTCGGATTGTTCTTGTGGCCAGTCACTCGCTCTGTATGATGCAGGAGCATACATGAAGCAGATATGTCAGCATCATTACTTTATGGCTGTCCCACCGGTACAGGAAAGAGACCCATGACCAGGGACTTGCAGATACTTCCCTCCCTGCCCTTGCTCAGTGCTGAGCATCCTTTAGCTCTAAAGCCAGCTCACAAGGCCACCCCTCTGTCTCAGGTTCATTTAGTTCCCTGGAGGACGCATGAGAAGACCCAACAGTGCTGTGGCAGGGCTTGCTGATCTCTCATTACTCTCTGCCATTTTCAGTGTGGGAACACAAACTCACTTTCTTTCCTGACTCAGACTACAAGAATAATCACACAGGGACCAGCATCGACACAATGAGCAATCTAAAGTTTGCCAATCCCCAGCAGTCCTTTTGCTACATTTTGGATGAGCGTTCCCCAACAGGTCCACATCTAAAAGGTTTGCCCCCAGGGTGTTGCAGTTGTAGATGGTGGGACCCTTAAGGATCCCATGCCTACAGTCTCAGTCTCTCTACTTCCTGAATTGCGGTGTCTGCACTTTGTTCTACTACGCGTTCTGGCTATGGCGTGCTGCTCTCTCCAGAGAGGCCGTCCAATCCTTCTGATCTTGGATTGGAGTCTTCCGTGTCACAAGCGCAACACAAGCCATTTCTCTTTATTGGGTGTCTTAAGTATTTCGTTGTAGGGATGTGAAACTAATGCCCATTTCGTGCTCTGTTTGGTTTGCCTCGTGCATTTGTGTCTGTGTAGACAGGGGACCCCGACCCCCTATTCTTGCTCATTTGTTATTAATATTTGGAGACAGCGTCAATGAAAGCTCTTTACTCCTCCTGACAAACTAAGGCACCTTCATCAAATGACCCCAGCAGCTGGAGATTCTTTCTAATCTTCTACTTTTTCTGGGATGGTACGCACTCTGCCATGGATATCTGGATAACTGTACCTTGTAGCCACTGTGCAAAAATTCCTGTGTCCTATCTTCAAAGAGGCGCTGTGGCTAGCTATGGATCTGAGGTGATAACCTTGAGACTTTAGCAACTTTTCCTCAAGGACCTGGAGAAGGATTGGCTTCTGCTGGGTCCTGGGTAAACACTGGATGATGTTGACAGCCAAGCTGACTCAAGGCTTTTCAGAGGTACTGAGATAGGACTAAAAGAAACTAGGGCTGTGTCCTTGCCCAGGGCAGACTCAGCAAGGTCTGGGCTGGGACTGGAGCTGAGTGGCCTAGAGCTTGGGACCAGGGCCTCATAGGAATTAAGGCTTCCTGGGAGCTTTGACTTTTCCCCCTGAAGAGACTAGAGTCGTCAGGCCTAAGGCTATTGTGTGCTTGCCTTGGGATGCCCTTGAGGTATCTTTGTAACAGCGTAAGCGAATGCAGACAGATTGTCAAAATATAGACAGCTTTAATGGAGGAATAGACTTACAGAACCACTGTTCCCGCGGAGACCAGGAAAGCAGAAGAGAGCGCTGGGAGCACGCTCACCAATTTTATAGGAGAACTTTAGCCTGAGGCGAACACGCCCCCTAAGGGGTGGGACTTATCCCTACATCTCCCCCTTTTGTCTAAATAAGACAGAACTAAACCAAATACAACTATATACAATAATAACAAATAAATATAACAAACAATATTGAGAATCAAAAGTTTTGCTAAACATTCTATCTCAAGGAGTCTAAATAATGTAGAGAGTAACTACAATTATATAATCTTCAACTCCATCAAAGATCCGAGAAGGCAATAAATATTACTTAACAAACGATCCAAATGTGTAACAATTGACAAAGACAACTGACTACCTGAGCAATCACCCAAAGTCTCGTTTGCAATGTTGAGTCAACCAACTTTGGCTAAGGCCTAACATAACTGACATACCATTATTAAAGGCAAGGAACTTTTCAAAACTATCTTACCCTGTCTTGGCAGGATATGACAGTCCTGTTGTATCCATTGATGCACGCTCTGTATCTTTGTCAGTGGTTGAGGTATGGGCTTTTCTTAACCCAAAGGCCAGTTCTGCCAAGAAGACAAGCTCCCAGTGGAGTGTCTTTGGTGCTCAACGTTCTCTCGGGAATAGAGCGGTGTTGCCAGGAGCAATTGTGTCTCACTATCACGAAACTCTGAGTTATATTAAAGGCCATATTCTACAGCTCTCCAAAGAGGTTGAAGATTATCTATCTATACTGAGTATAATCTCTATATATCTAAAGAACCTGATTAGTCTAATTACAAATGACAAACTTAGATGACTATTAATCTATATAATTCTCAATATCTATCTAACTTAAAGACTAAAACAATAAACAACTGTGCAATATATGAAGACAATGATCTTCATCTGTAAACAATGTCATTACATATCAAATGTAAACAATGTTATTACATAAATAGTATCAGAGGTAGAAATGTACATTGTGATATGGTAGATGTATCAATACAATATAAGCATATTCTTATACAAAAATAGAGGTAGGAACACTCACATTCAATATTCAATATGTCAATATACAGAAAACAGTACCAATACAATTTTCTAAAAACAGTAACTCACAAATACCAATCATCCCATCAAACCAGTTAATCCCCCCCCCTTTTTTTTTTTTGAACATACCCCTAATTCCATAAAACATCTCCCCATCCCCTCAACCCCAAACCAACCACTAAAAGATGTCCCTAACCCTGAGGGCAAACTCTGTTGGGAGAGGGGACGTCGTCCTCTAAGATTGCTTCAAGCTGACATGGGGGCGATGTTCTCCTTAGGGGCTCCTGTGAAAGCAAATGATGGTAAAATTCCCAAATTAACCTTTGACCTAAGAAAATTATAACTAGTCCCTGAGCACTTTGAGAAGGTCCGGCCAGAGTGTTGTCAAAAATGTGCACCATTCGAAATTGTCTTGTGCAGTTGGTACCAAAAAACAGGTCTCATATTAGCGCGTAAAAAAGAGAAAAAGAAAAAAAATATTCATGACGTCATAAAAACCAGGTTGAGTTGATGTTGTGGGGCCCCATCTTCATCCTGGAAACTTCAAAAATTACTGTAGGGAAATTTGTTGCTTGTTATGGGAAATTTAAACATTAACAACAAGGACATATTCTGACATATAAAGAAAGACACAGATATGAGGAAAAGCAAAGAAAGTTTATCAAGTATATAATTATCCTCATTCTGTCCCATTTCATGGCTCCTGATCTGAGACAGAAACTCTGAGATATCTCTTATCAACAGGCTTGGAATTGAAGAGGGACTGAGCCATAGTCCAACTCCAAAACCAGCTCTACATATTTATAAAGAAGCGTTCAAAGAGAAAAAAGAAAATATATATATAATCAATACTTACTCATGTTACTGTTGAGTCTTAGTGGGTCGTAACTATTTTCCATCCATCAGTTATTAAATATTCAGGGTCCCTTAAATTCTTTGAAGATCAGTATTTTCCTGTGGAGATAAAAAAAAAAAAAAACCCTGCCCCCAACCTACCTGAATTCCTTACCATCAGTATGCTCGCCATCCTTGTGAATGAATTGTTATTTATCTTTTCCAAATGGCTTTTCTTCTTCATACCGAACCTTTATTAATTTTGACGGTATCCACAATTGTTCCTCACCTGTGGAGATAAGAGCAAAACCCCTTCCCCAACGCAGCACATCTCCTGGCTTCCATTGTGAGGTCAGCACATCCTTGAAATAAACTGGTTGATTTAGTTCAGTAGACTTTTCCATTATCCAATGTCTTTCTGCAGCCGTTGTCCCCTTCTCATTAGCGTTAAGAAAATTCAAGGTTAACAAAGCATTATGTAACCTATTTCTGGGGGTGTTTTCCACCCCTTTCTGTTTATTCAACATATCCTTTATAGTTCGATTTGATCTTTCTATGACTGCTTGACCTGTAGGATTGTATGGTATACCTGTAACATGCTTGATATTGTAATAGTCAAAAAACCGTTTCATTTTCCTAGAGGCATAAGCAGGACCATTATCTGTCTTTATTTGTGTAGGTATACCCATGATAGCCATGACTTCTAATAAATGAGTGATTACTGAATCAGCTTTTTCTGAACTTAAAGCAGTTGCCCACTGAAAGCCTGAATAAGTGTCAATGGTGTGGTGAACATACTTCAATTTGCCAAATTCTGCAAAGTGAAACACATCCATCTGCCAGATTTCATTCCTTTGGGTGCCCTTTGGATTAGCCCCTGCAGGCAGTGGCGTTTGGTTATAGAAAGAGCAAGTAGGGCATTTCTTTACAATCTCCTTAGCTTGTTGCCATGTGATAGAAAACTCTTTCTTCAAACCTTTGCTATTAACATGATGTTTTTTATGAAATTCAGAGGCTTGTAGCACACTACCAATCAATAATTGATCAATTTCTGCATTACCTTGTGCTAGAGGACCTGGCAGACCCGTATGGGATCGGATGTGTGTTATGTACATAGGGCAAAGCCTGTTCCTGATCAAATCTTGAACCTGGATAAACAATGAGGTTAGTTCTGTATCATCAGGTATAAATTCAGCAGTTTCAATATGTAAAATAACTCTTTCTGCGTATTGTGAATCAGTAACTATATTAATAGGTTCTCTAAAATCCCTTAGCACCATAAGAATGGCATATAATTCTGCCTTCTGGACAGAATCATAAGGACTTTGTTCCACCTTACCCAAGTCTTCCGATTTGTAACCTGCCTTCCCTGTTTTATTGGCATCAGTATAGAATGTACGGGCTCCAGTTATTGGAGCATCACGGACGATTCGAGGAAGGATCCAAGAAGTTCTCTTTATGAAGTTAAGCCTCTTGCTTTTTGGATAGTTGTTATTAATGTCTCCCAAAAAATTAGCACAAGCTCTTTGCCATGTTTCATTATCTTCCCATAATTTCTTTAGTTCATCAGCAGTGAAAGGCACTATAATTTCTGCTGGGTCTATGCCTGCTAGTTGACGAAGTCTCAGCTTGCCTTTTATAATTAACTCAGAGACTTTTTCCACATAAGTTTTCAGTTTTTTACTTGGTTTATGTGGTAAAAAGATCCATTCCAAGATAATATCATCTCTCTGCATTAAAATTCCTGTAGGAGAAATTTTGGATGGTAATATGACGAGAATACAATCGAGCTCTGGATTCACCCTGTCCACATGTGCCTGTTGTAATTTTTCCTCAATTATTGTCAGTTCCTTTTCTGCTTCAGCTGTTAATTCTCTGGGACTGTTTAAGTCTTTATCACCTTCCAAGGTTTTGTTCAAATGAATTATTAGATCAGGTGTTATCCCAACAGCTGGTCGTAGACTGGAAATGTCTCCTAACAGTCTTTGAAAGTCATTAAGAGTCTGTAGGCGATCTCTCCTAATTTGTGCCTTTTGTGTCTTAATTTTTTGCAAACCTATTTTATAACCTAAATAATTAACAGAATCTCCCTTCTGTATCTTCTCAGGAGCAATTTGCAATCCCCATTTAGGTAAAAGTATCTTTATTTCTTCAAACAGTCTGTTCAAGGTATCCATGTTTGAATCGGATAACAAGATGTCGTCCATGTAGTGGTATATTATAGATTTGGGAAATTTCTTGCGTATTATTTGCAATGGTTGGTTCACAAAATATTGGCACAAGGAGGGGCTATTTAACATACCCTGGGGGAGGACGGCCCAGTGGTACCTCTTGGAAGGTTGAGAATTGTTGTAAGTAGGCACCGTGAAGGCAAATTTTTCTCTATCTTCTTTTTGTAAAGGTATGGTGAAAAAACAATCCTTTAAATCAATAACTATAAGAGGCCATCCTTTTGGTAATAAAGAGGGCAAAGGGATTCCAGATTGCAGAGGACCCATAGGTTGAATAACCTTGTTGATAGCTCTGAGATCTGTCACCATTCTCCATTTACCTGATTTTTTCTTAACCACAAATACAGGAGAATTCCAAGGGCTGGTAGATTCTTCTATATGTCCAGCATCTAATTGCTCTTGTACCAGCTGTTCTAAAGCCTGTAACTTTTCCTCAGCTAGAGGCCATTGCTTTGTCCATATTGGTTTCTCAGTCAACCATTTTAGAGGCAAGGCTGTTGGTATCTCTGAAGGGGCTTCAATTACTTGTTCTTGTATGGCCCGAATGGCCGGTTTTCTCCGTTTGTAATATCTTTTAATATTATTCTCAGAAATATAGGCTCTAGAAGTAGCAGGAATGTTAATTTGGGTATTCCATTGTTGTAATAGGTCACGACCCCATAAATTCATTGCAATATTGGCTACATATGGCCTTAATTTTCCTATTTGTCCCTCAGGCCCTATACATTCAACCCATCTTGTGCTCTGTCTTACTCGAGATAGGGTTCCAATTCCCAGGAGCTGAACATTTACATTCTGAAGAGGCCAATACGGATGCCAAGATTCTGGGGTAATGATACTTACATCAGCACCTGTGTCCAGCAGGCCAGTAATAAAAATGCCATTTACACACACTCTCAGCTTAGGTCTTTGATCATTTATAGAAGTTTGCCAAAACACACGTAACTCATCTTTCTGCTCATTATCGTTTGTAACAGTAGGCATGAGGTTTCCTAATTGTCCTGACGAGGCACGTTCTCTGCAGAAACTGGAAATGACTGAACCATGTTTGCCATGGGGGCCTGTGAGGCCCCCCCTCTCACGTTTCCCGTCTGTATCAGGTTGCCTTGTCTATCTCTTGTAGACCTGCATTCATTCGTCCAATGTCTACCTTTTCCACATCTTCTACATAAACCTGAAGGCTGAGTCCTCCTATTTCTGTTATTTCTAGAAGATGCATTATTATTATTTCTGAAGATCCGTTGTTTACAATTCCTTTTCATATGACCCATTTTGCCACAATTAAAACATTTGGTATTCTGGTGTCTCCTTTTACCATTGGAAATTGCTTCTTCTACCCATGCTTCAGTGCCATAATCAAATGTATCAACATCCAGTGTATGCAAGACCCATTCTTCCAAGGGTGCTGATCTGAACCTTAAAGGCCCCAAAATCTTTTTGCATTCCACATTTGCATTTTCATAAGCCAAAGACTCAATCATTATACGTCTTGCGTCAGGGTCAGGTATCCCTATTTGCACAGCCTTAGTAAGTCTTTGTAAAAAATCACTAAAAGGTTCTCTCAGACCTTGTTTAATTGTGACAAATGATTCCATTCTCTGTCCTGGGTCTTGTACCCTGTCCCAAGCCCTTAAGGCTGCTGTAGTGCATATGGAGAGTGTGTTTTCGTCCAAATTAGCTTGTTCCTGAGGGTCAGAAAAGCGTCCTTCACCTAGAATTTTATCTAGGGAGATGTCACTTCCCTTCGCCTTTTCTTGCTGTTCTAAAAGTCTAGCCTCTTGCCTGAACAAGCATTTCCATTTTAAGTGCGGCCCACTCTCAAGGACTGCAGAGCTCAGCTGGAGCCAGTCCAATGGCGTAGCTCTGCTTGTGGATGCCCAAGACTTTAGCATCTCTTTAACAAAAGAGGAATGCATCCCGAAAGTCATGACAGCCTGTTTAATTTCTTTGAGATCATTCATACGGACATGCTCCCATGTATCTTCCTTAATGACCCTAGGGTTTCTGGAACCAATCACCTTCTCTGTTGTTATTACTGGAAAGGCAGGTAGAGCTGTAGGTAGAGATTTGTGGAAATTGTCCCGGAGGGATTTACCCACAGATGTAGTTAAAATTTGCCTTTCTACCGTTTGTTCTTCTTCATCAGAATTTAGAAATTCCTCAATCTTTTCAATTCTATTCACCATTGCCTTCTGCAATGTCTGTATCTCCTGTCCAGAATTATGTTCCAAAGCCTTCATTGAGGATTCTAAAGTATGAAGTTTGTCCATTAGAGATAAGTTCTCATCTTTGGACATAATTTTTATGGCATAAACCGTGCCTTCTTGTATTGACAATCTTTCTGCCAATCTGTCATAAGCTTTAGACAAAATCCGATAGTCACATTCAGCAGTTTTGATTCTCTCAGTTACTATTTCAGTTCCTACAGAAAGGGACTGAAGCTTACAACCCAAATCAGCTGTTCCCTCTTCCATAGTAATGAGTTTCTCCTTAATATCAGCCACTAATGTTTCAGTTCCTACAGAAAGGGACTGGAGCTTACGATCCAAATCAGCTGTTCCCTCTTCCATAGTAATGAATTTCTCCTTAATATCAGCCTGTAATGTTTCAGTTCCTACAGAAAGGGACTGGAGCTTACGATCCAAATCAGCTGTTCCCTCTTCCATAGTAATGAATTTCTCCTTAATATCAGTCTGTACCTTTTTTAAATTTTCCTCAGTTGATCGAGTCATGTTAAACAAAGATCTGTTCTCCTCCTGGAGAACTTCAAACTGATTCTTGAGAAGATTGTTGTCATTCTCAATTGTTTTTAAGCGTGCAACCTCTGCTCGTAAAGACTTTATCATATTTCTATTATCAAACCATATAGTGCCAAGGAAAACTACGAATCCCAGAAAGATCCATAGAGGTGGGGTGATAGACACCTCTTGTAAAATCTCCCACATGGTACAATTAAAAAAACTGTTAAATTCTTGAATGGTAACGTGTTCAGACATTTTAATTATAAAAGAAAATTTTTTCTCTTACCTGCAACGACTGGTTCCTGCCGGTGGTGGTCTCTGTGGTTTTGGAGCCTGTCTTGGAACTAGCTCTTGTAGACCAGGTTGGCCTCGAACTCACAGAGATCCGCTTGTCTCTGCCTCCCGAGTGCTGGGATTAAAGGCGTGTGCCACCACAGCCTGGCCGGCCTTGAACTCACAGAGATCCGCTTGCCTCTGCCTCCGGAGTGCTGGGATTAAAGGCGTCTGCCACCACCGCCTGGCCGGCCTTGAACTCACAGAGATCTGCCTGCCTCTCTGGATATTATGGGCCTGAAGGCAGAGTGTATCTGGGACTCAGCCCTGGGGCCCGAGTCATAAACTAAGAAAATGACACCCGGGAGCGTGCTGTGTTAGCTAGCAGGCTACGCGCTTGAGTCGGGGGCAAAATAGCCCGACGTTGGACGCCAAAATGTAACGGCGTAAGCGAATGCAGACAGATTGTCAAAATATAGACAGCTTTAATGGAGGAATAGACTTACAGAACCACTGTGCCCGCGGAGACCAGGAAAGCAGAAGAGAGCGCTGGGAGCATGCTCACCAATTTTATAGGAGAACTTTAGCCTGAGGCGAACACGCCCCCTAAGGGGTGGGACTTATCCCTACATATCTTGTGTTCCCTTTGTGCAGTGGCCTTGCTTGATTGGCTTCTTGTTGACTTGGCTCCATTGTTTGGCTGTTGTTGCTGACACTGACCCATTTTTCCTTTCATTTTTCTTATAAATAAGATGTTGCCTTTTTAAATAAACTTGTTTGCTTGAGCCACTAGCTGTGTGAGACCTCCTGATTCCAAACTTTTTAATCTTTTTATTTTCTCGTCCCCTGGTCATCCCCCTTAGGACTCTGTCACTGGAGAATGACCTGCTGGTCCAGGTCAGGACATGGTCAGTACTACTGAGCTATTTCCTGTACTTATGAAAAGATATTTCACAGAGATGTTAAGTATATTTCTTAAGATGAGCCTCTCTGCCAGCACAAATAATACCAATCAGACCAAATTAGACCAAATAAAAGATGCCCACATCTAATGCTATCCTCCGGGGTGACCAGGAAAGCATGGCGATGGGAGGGGGGGTGACCACACGAAACACAGAGACCACGTGTTCCTTTTCTGGGCAGCAGCCTAAATAACCTGTGGGAGTGGTCCTGACCCTCCCTGGGAAGGGGTCAGTGCTTGGCTGGCTTTTCTGGAGGTGGAGTCCAGACCAAGGCAACTGCCAGGGGAGGGGGCTCGAAATGGAGCTTCCTGCTCCATCGGGCTCCAAGGATGAACGCCAGGGGCAGAGATCTTACTTCTGACCAAACAAGAGCCATCACACCTATGGACTGACAGTGTCTGTGGTTGTCTGTGCAAGATAAAGCCAACTGGTATTTCAGCCTAGATTGGGAAGTGATCACAAAGCCCACTCCAGCTGAGAGCAATTGGCAATTAACACCTACTTGGGAAGGAGGAGAAAGTTTTCTTTGGGAGTTTGGCCCCTGCTAGGTTGTGCTAATTAGACTCAATGTGTTATTATTTTTAAAAAGTGTAAGGTGACAGGAAGCTGGGAAGAAATATGGGGGAGGAGGGGAAGATGAGGGTTAAAAATGATCCAAATACGTTGTATACCTGTATGAAAATAAATAACTGAGTAAGCCATTTTCCAAGATCAAGAGATTAAGTGACTTGCTCCCAGATCCCACAGTCTATTGATGATTTCCATTAAATCACCACCGGGAACTGTCTCAGTCAGGTTCCAGTCGTCAGGAGGTAATAGCAAGAATTGGCAAGTGGGACTGTGTGAAGTTAAAAAGCTTCCATACAGCAAGAGAAACAATTATCGGATGAAGAGGCGGCACACACCGCAGAGAGGCGGCATGCTAATCCGACAGACGATTGATACCCAGAATACAGAAGGGACTCAAAAATTAGACACTTACAGAAAAAGAAAGATTCTAATCAACAAATGAGCAAATGAACTGACTTGGCAATTTGCAAAAGAAAAAGTACAAATTATCAATAAACACATAAAATATTGTTCAGCATCCTTTCCATTAGGGAAATACGGATGAAAACAGAAAATTTAGTGAAGGAGTTGAGGGGGTACAGTAAAAGTATTGGAGAGCAGACAGGGTCAAAGTATATCATATGCACATATGAAAATGTCACAATGAGATGCAAATTTTGTGCAATTAATATGTGTTAATAAAAGATGCAAATAGAAAAAAGTATGATGGGTAAACTCTGTGTGTGTGTGTTTGTCTGCACTTTTGTATATGGGCATGTGTACATGTGTGTGTGCATATGTGTAACTGGAGACCAGACATCAATTGTCATTCTTCCTGGGCATGTCTATGAGGGATTGTCTTGATTTTTAATTGATATAGGCGGGTCCAGCCCACTGTGGGTAGCACCATTCCCTAGGCTGATGGTCCTGGCTGTGTGAGAAAGCTAGTCATGAATGAACCACGGAGTGAGTCAGTAAGCATCATTCCTCCATGTTTCTGTTCAACCTCTTGCCCTGACTTCTCTGAATTGTGAGCTGTAACCTATAAGGTGAAATAAGCCCTGTCCTCCCCTACGTTACTTTGGTCGGAGTGTTTTATTATAGCAGCAGGATGAAACTAAGACGCAGGAAAAGCAGTGTGCTAAAGATTCGGTTCTATTCCTACGCCATCAATGATGCTGGGAGTCAGCTGACAGCAAACCTGAAGGAAAGCTGACATAGCACTTGTGACAGATACTGTGTCTGTAAGTTAGGTCAGGTAGACTCGAATAGGTCCCTGTCTGTAGTCCTTAGAGTTGCTGGATGTGTGGAAGACTTGGGCTCCTGCTTCTCAGGGTGGGTTCTTGGCTGTGGAAGGTCTTAGCGGGAAACAAGCGGTTAGCTAGCTTCTGTAGTTTCCCCCCTTACTCTCACAGAGTAGGAGGTTGAGACTAGTCCCCTCATGGCTCTCTACTTTCTTCCATGATGGCTTTTCCTGTTTTTCCCATCTGCCCCTGGGCTTTTGGTAGCTCAGCTCTGACCTTCCACTATGGCTCAGCTCAGCAGCCACAGGGACCATCTGAGAGATCTCAGAGAGACTCAAATTCAGAACAAGAAAGAGACCCTCCACCAAGGCTCTCCCACAGAAAATGTGCTCCTCAGTAGCTCCGGCTCAATTACTGGTTTGTACTGATGTAGAAGCTTTATCCCCAAGGTCTCTTCTCGGACATGGCTTCATTTCTCTCTGAAACAGCCATGGGGCATTTCACATTTGCTTTTTCTGGTTTCCATTCTACTTCATAATAAAATGGTGAAAAAAAAATACACATACAACTTGAACAGGGTGCTAACTCTATTTGGGAAAGGATCCCAAAGGCTGTGAGGCTTGACTGAACAGAGATGCTAGGAGAGTCCGGCAGGGTTTTCACAGTGCTAGGAGCCTGGCGGAGGGAGGGGTGGAAATACGCTGTTGGGGTTATATCGGTACCTGCCTCCCACGGGCGTTGCCAGTCGGTGTGGAATCAGTTAGTGTGGGATATCCGTACCCGCCTCCCACCAGCGTTGTCAGTTGGTGTGGGTTATCTGTACCTACTCCTACCAGCGTCATCCGTCGGTGTGGGTTATCCATACTGGCCTCCCACCCGCATCATCAGTCGCTGTGGGTTACCCGTACCTGCCTTCCACCAGCGTCATCTGCTTGGAGGAAGGGATGCCCTTCCCTGATTTGTGTAAGGAGTCTTCAGGGTTAGGAACACCCACTGGCAGGGCTGATAGAAAGGTCAGTAGCATCACTGGATGCAGAAGCCTTGTCTCTAAGCTCTTGGATGTCACCAGCATCCTCACTTTCCTGCCTTCTGCTTCTCCATCTCCATCCACCTGTACCTGGGCTCCACTTGTCAGCACCCCCAACCCCAAATCCAACAGTGCTGGGGAGAGAATGAAAAAGGGGAGTCAGATGGAAGCAAAAACCTTCCCCAAAGGACAACAAGGTATGCAAATAGAGGAAGGGTTCTGTGAAGTCATGGTTTGTTCTCTTGGCTGCCTCAGTGCCTGACACCTGTCATCTGTAGGCCAAGGGTCTCTCTCTAAAACATCATTTGGTGATTTCTTCTTGGGTTTCTCTGCAGTCATTTTTTTTTTTTGCTCTGCTTGTGGGAAAGTTTCTGACCTCCCTATAACTTTCCCCAGTCTCTGCGGGCCTTCCGTCCCTTACCCTCTCATTTCCGGCGCCTCCACAGGCAGTAGTGGGCGTGTGTGGGACTTGTGAAGGGATGGGGGAGAGGTGGCTTTCCTGCAGTCTTGGCAGCTCTGAACTCCAGCAGGAAGCTCTGGGTTCCCAGAAACAGCATCTTCAGAGCCAGAAGATGAGGGAGGTGGTACTCTACCCCCAGAAGCTCCACGCCATGGGGTCAGCACTGACCCCAAGGTGTGCATTGCTCATTTCTGCAGCCCAGACCCCACTGAGAGTTTTCCTCTCTGCCAGCACCTGCCATCTGGGAGAAGTGGCTTCCTCTGGGGGAGAAAAAAAAATTAAAGGGGACACTGTCTTCTCCCAGCCACCACCGGTTGCTGAGGACAGCAGATCATGAATAGGGGTGTCAGTGGAGGTCACACAAATGGGAGATGCCTGGAATCTTATTCCAGTGGGTGCTAGGCCTCTTAGAAGATGCTTTTGCTAAGAAGCTTTGCCTCTTTATTTAGGACCACAAAACAGCTAAAAGCAAGATGAGAAGGCAGACAACCGCATTTTGTGCTTATTTTCCTGGTGGAATTTCTTAGTTGGAACTTCTTATTGCTGTGATAAAACACCATGACAAACAAACAAACAAAAACTAAAACAACTTAGAAAGGAAAGAGTTTGTTTCACCTTACAACTTGTAGACCATCATGAAGCACAGTCAGGACAGGAACCCAAGGCAGGAGCTGATTCAGAGACCATGGGGGAGTGCTGCTCACTTGCCTGCTCCCCATGGCTTGCTCAACCTGCTTTCTCACAGCACCCAGGACCACCTGACCAGGGGCAGCACCCCACACATTGAGCTGCACCCTCTTACACCAATCGTTAATCAAGAAAATGCTCCAAGGCTTGCTCTCAACTCAATCTGGTGGGGCATTTTCTCAATTGAGTCCCCTCTTCCTGGGTGACTATAGATTGTGCCAAGCTGACAACGAACTAGCCAGGACACTGGGTTTTAGGTCAGACTTTCTGCTTGACTCTGCCCAGTGCTGTTGATCACTGAGGAATGTTTGTCTAAAAACCCGGGAAACCTAACCCACTTCATCCCCTTGCAATGCTGAAGGCACAAAGAGAAGAATTGAGACATCTTCTTGTCAGCTTTACAGCATCCTGCTCCAGGCGACAAAGGCACCCGAAAGTCTCCAGTCATTGTCCTAAGCCTGTAGTCACCTTGGATTGTAGGGTGGGCAGAGCCTTACAGGTAGATGAGACCTGCCCCAAAGCAGAACAGATTATCCCAAGCAACGAAGATGTCTTAAGGCATCTGGCAGAAGCACAACTGAACTAACTGAACTTGTGATTAACCAGACTGCATCTTGACCAACACTGCTTAGTTCTTCTTCTGGGGTTCCCTATGATCTCTGGGGGACAGCTCTTAGTGGGACAGTTTTCTAGCTGTCAGCCTGTACAAACTACTTAGCTTTTTCTTCCCTCTGGGTCCATCCAGCTTCACAATGAGGTCTACAGCACATCTGGGCACACATCCTTTTTCTAGTCTCTCTCTCTCTCTTCTCTCTTCTCTCTCTCTCTCTCTCTCTCTCTCTCTCTCTCTCCCTCTCCCTCTCCCTCTCCCTCTCCCTCTCTCCCTTCCTCTCCTTTCTCTTCTCCTCCTCCTCCTCTTCTTCTTCTTCTTCTTCTTCTTCTTCTTCTTCTTCTTCTTCTTCTTCTTCTTCTTCTTCTTCTTCTTCTTCTTCTTTCTCTCTCTCTCTCTCTCTCTCTCTCTCTCTCTCAGCAGNCTCTCTCTCTCTCTCTCTCTCTCTCTCTCTCTCTCCCCCTTTCTCCTTCTCCCCCTCTCCTCTCCCTCCTGTAGACAGAGACTTCCCTCCTTAGTTCCTGGGCACTCCCGACTTCTCAGCCATTCATTCCCCAGCTTCTTGCTCCTATCACTCACCTCCTCTAGGAAGTGTTCTCTGACAGCACCATGAGGCACCTCCAGAGACCCAGCTCCTCTTCTCACTACTGGCTTGCTGTGAAGAAGCCTTTTCCAGAGACGGGCCTTTTGGGGCCTGTGGGACACCACCACTTAGTCGGGGAAAGAAGGGAGTTCCCAGGCCTCTTTCTAAGCACTATTCTACAACTCCAATGCAAATTACTAGGATCTTAGCACTCAAGAGTTCCAAGAAGTACTTGACAACCCCCACCCTGCACTGAAATGCTCATTCATTACATAACCCTGGGCCATGTGAGCAGAGCAAAAACGACAGCAACACTGGGGTCTCTTCCTCCAGAGCAGAAGCATTGCTTGAAAAGTCCTCACTCAGTGCAAGGCCTTTCTTCACAGGTGTGCCTGATTCTCCCTCTACTTCCCCCTCCTAGACTCTCAGAGAGCCGGGCACACGGTGGAGTATGCAACCCAGTTAACAACGGCCTTGTTACACGTCAAGCAGAGGACAATAGAGAATGTGGTGGCCCAAGGAAGAGAGAGATTCTGTGGTCATCTTTCCCTTCTGCACCCTGAGTCCCTCGGGGTATTTGCTGGGCAGTCTGCATCTACATAGCATCATGCTCTCTTCCTGGTACTCTCGTGTTCCTTCCCAATCAATCAGCCTCCCGTTGCCCTGGAGATTTTCAAGCTGTCTAATTTCTTTTCAGGTTTCACTGCAGTTCAAAAGTTTAATAATTGATTTTAGGGGCACAAAATCAGAGATGGAAGAAGCTACTGGAAGTCAGATCTTTCTCATCTCCCGCATGCAGGGAGAGTGCTCACCCTCAGACCTTTGTTAGGGCTTTTGTTCCATTTTTGCTGTCTACATAACAAGCTAAGCATGTTTCAAATGTGTTGGGGCTCTATTCTTTTGGGAATCACCTGAACTGTTAGCTTGGATTGGGATCTTTGGGGCGTAAGAGGGCCATGTTTTGTTTTAAAGTATCAACATTAAGGCTTTTAAATAAAAGGTTGGAGAAGACTTTCGTTGAAGAGAGATTTCAAAAATATTTTTTTTCAGTGAAGTAACTTAGAATTCTGAACATTTACATATGAAATTTCAGCTGCAGCATATCTGGATATAAATAATACAGTGAAAATTTCATGTCGTTAAGCATCACAGGAGTCCGACAATTTCTGCAAGGATTTGCATTTAATTCTGTTTTTTTTTTAATGTGTTAACTAAAAATAAAGTAATTTCAGGCATATGAAGTAACCAAGACAGTAAGGAAATTTGCAATGGAAAATGTTCCATTTAATTCAGTGCCTGCATCTTGAAAAATCCCTGAGATTAATTTATAGGAAAAGGTCACTTGGGGTGCAGGAGGGAACAGGCTCTCTGGAGTTGGGTTTGACTTTGAGATACACCCAATTCTACTGTTTGGGCCCATTGTAAATCCAGCTCTCCTTTGTAGAGACAATGTTAGAGGATACACTCCTGCAGCTGGAGATACCAGAGGTGTGGAGACAGGAAGTGGAAGGAAAGGGCAGGCAGAAGGCAGGGAGACACCGTACCCTTTGCACCCACCTTCCCCCAGCAGCCACTAGGGCCACGTCTGTCTTTTGGATGGAGCACCTGAGCAGGCATCCAACTGAAAGTCTTTTATGATTGTTTTGGTCTGCTAAGCTACTGTTACATAGCAGTGTTAGCTTAAACAATAAACACATGCTTTCTTCCAGCTCTGGAGGCTACAGAGTTGGTCCAAGTGCCGGGAGGTTTGGTGTCTGTAGAGTGTCTTCCCAGCTCAGAGATGGCGATTCTTCACTGTGTCCTCAAGGGAGGAAAGGGCGGCTGGCATTTTGGCATCTTTAAAAGTGCCCCATACTGACCAAGAATGGGTGTGGTGTGCACAACCAAAATCCCAGCCCTTGGGAATCTTCCATCAATGATTTCCAACCAGACATTGGCCATTCTTTCCCTTTGAGTCTCAAAAATTTTTTTCTCTCCAGGATCCAGTCTAATAAAAGGATGGAACTAGAAAAGATCATATTGAAGGAGGTAACCCAGACACAAACATTGCATTTTCTTTCTCACCAGAGACTCCTAACTCCGAATCTTCAGATGTGAATACATATCCTGGAATAACCTCAGAAACCAAGAAAGTAAAGGGACCATTGCCAGGGTAGCGGAGGGAGGTGATAGAAAAGGGAATAACAGCATTCAAGGAATCCAGCTGGGGAGATGGCAAAGTGGGGGACTCTGTAGGGAGAAGGGAGAGATAAATACAGAAGGAGGAGGAGGAGGAGGAGGGTAAAATAAAACGATGTCTGAAAAAAGTCATAAGTAATTATATTCACTAATTATCTAAAATCTATAACACACATAATTCTATATAGAAGTATACATATATAGTTTACTGAAGTTTTCTTATCTGGACTGACAATACTTCTTCTAAGACCCAAGTGTTATTTAATCAAATTCCTGACACCAGGCATGAAAAGCTCTCTTTTGAGTTGTTGGACAAGGTTGTCCAAGAGACTCCCAAACACACAGCTTATTGCTATTGTCCCTGGTGGTCCCAGAGGTGGAGGGTAAGTTCTTATTGCCAAAGATGCCATGCACCTCAGACACAAAGGACCTGAGTTGGAACTGACCTGAATGTCTTTCCTCTGAGAACTAGCTTTTCATGTTACCAGCCAGCGCCATGCAGTCAAAGAAACCAGCAGTCTAATCCAGCTGTGACGCCTATGAACCACACCAACAACCAGCATGACGCAACAGTCCTAAGGGTTCAGTGTTGCAATGAGGTTAGACCCAAAATAATCACACAGAAACTACATTAATTAAAACACTGCTTTTAGTGTTTAGTGGCTCATTAGCTCCAGCTTCTTATTGGCTAGCTCTGAATTTAAACCATTTCTCTTAATCTGTATATCACCACGAGGTCATGGCCTACCAGCAAAGTTTCGGCATGTGTGACTCTGGTGGTGACTCCATAGCTTCTCCCTAACTGTGCCTTCCTCCTCCCATGCTGACCCATCCAGCAGATCCAGTTATTCAGGGTCTGAAGAGGTTCTACCTGTATGAATCATGGGCAAGAGAAAAGAAGGAGACCAAGCAGAATTCACTTGTCAAGGTCTCCGTTTATTAGGGTAATGGTTACAGCTTATATAGCCCTTGAATGAGGAACTTGGCTTGGGGTGACGGGTAGGGGGTAGCAAAGGTCACCAGTTAACACACCTGGTGTAAGTGGAAACATTCTTTTTGTGGTCCTGTTAACAAACAGTTCTCAAGATAGTTGGGATGTGAGGCAGGTTCCGTTAACGAACAGTTCTCAAAATAGTTGGGATGTGGGGCTCTCTGCAAACATCCATAGGACAATGGTCCCTGCTATCATCTTTAGGACAATGGTCCCTGACACCATGCTGTAGGCCAAGCCAGTTTTCTTTATTCATTAACCAAAAAAAGAGACAGAAGGACCTCCCATACCAGTTCAGTAGTGACATATGTGCCTTGTTGGTAACCAACAGCTCTTTAGTTGGATTTAAGATCCTCTCAATAAGAGGGAAACCAGGCCTGGTACTGAAAGCATTGCCCACTTCCCAGGGATAGTAAAGGCATGAATCTTGGAAGAGAACCTACAAATGACACTTTATTAAACCAGAAGAAACCCCAAATACATTATAAATATTTGTCCTTCTGCCCTCAGATGAGTGTAGTCCTCACCCTTCACCAAGAACTTCTCTTTGCAATGGAGACCATTACAGAAAGCCACAACCCACCAAATACAGAGTTGTGGAACCCAGTCCTAATAGATACGTCCACAAAACAGTTCTGAATCCCAGGCTCAGAAAGCCTGCAGAAGAGGGGGCTAGAAGATTATAAGAGCCAGAGGATCAGAGAGTTTACTGTGAGATAGTGAGCAAGGTCAGAAGCTACACCCAGAAGGTCTCACTAACATGGCTGCCCAGTCACGAGCTGAACAAGGACAACAGTAGACATGTGAAGTGGACGGGGAGATCTATGAGGCCTCGACTCTAGACAAAGAACCACAGGCAACTAAGGAATACTGAGAATGAGTAGGAGCAATAGTCTTCTTGAGGTAAATGGAAAATAATGTAATTATATTACAGTCTCAAAAATACAAGAAAAATGGGGTGGGGACTTTGTATATGACATTGGCCATTGATCTTAGCATACTGTTTTGAGATGTGATTTCACCTCAGAGACTGGGAATTCCTCCGAAGACATCGTATCCTGTTTATCTCTGCAAATTCCAGACTGAATGCAGCTCAGGAACCCCTGAGCACTGATGCACGGAGGAAAAAGGTGAGGTGCAGATCACATGTCTTCCAGAGCGGGAGGCCTTTCCCTCCTCCATGGACATTTGAGACTGTGGACAGAGTGTGGGAGATTCAGGTAGGACAACAGGTGGAATCAGTGACCAGAGAGATAACTAGTAGAAGGAAGAGGCAAATCCAAAGTCAGAAGGAACTTCAGGTACTCAAGCGTTTCCTGGGAAGCTCAGCTCCAAGGCTGGACCAACGGGAGGTCAGTGATGTGTGTTGCTGATTTTAGGACTGAGGTATGCAATCTTCCAGATGCAGGGAATGCGGCCACCCATAGCTCCCCCTGAGGAATTTCCCTCTGCCCTGGGAAGCCACCTCATCTAAGTTGACATCTCTTCCCAAGGACGGTCCCTATCCAGTGATTTACCAGTGAGGGGAAAACAGTCTGGACTCATTGTTTCTAGGTTGGACAACTGATGCCCTGCCCCACCATCAGAAGATGGCTCAATCACGGCTCTTTTCTGTCTTGTCTTGTGTCAGCAATAAAGTTTAGATTTGCCCTCTGCCAATTCCCAACACCTCTCTCAAACAGTTATGGGTTCCTACATTGCTCTCTCAGTTCGTGGAATCCATGCCTCCATCCCAGAGTCTGTCTCCAGAGAGCTGAGACAGGATGAGGGATGCTCCATGTGTATGGTTCTAGCCCAATGTTTTTTCTAAGCAGGAAAATTCTTACACCAAGCTACCACAATGAACTCCACAGTTGTTCTGAATTCTTTGTCATCGGCCTCAAGCTCACTCACCAGTGGCCTTCTACTCTTCATTTATGACTTGAGTCATGTTTTAGAAGGTGACAGCAATTTCTAAGGTGCATTTATATATTCAAGTGTCACCTTATTGAGAGCTTTAAACACATATCCTGCTTTGAGCTGGGCATTGAAAACCCACATGCTAGCTCCCTCTCTAGCTGACGTGTATCTCGCTATACAGACCAGACAGTCCGTTATAAGAAGTATTAATATGGTGTGGGTGGGGCAGGCACGGAGGGGTGCATGTGTGCAGACCAGATAACAACTCTGTGGTCTCTGTTCTGTCCTTTCACTTTGAGTCAGTGCCACGGAGCAAACTCAGGTTACCAGGCCTCTTATCCTGAGCCTCTTGCCTGCCCTTAGCTGACTTAAAAGAATGTTTAAGAACCAGTAAGGTGACTCAGCAGATAGAAACACTTGGCCTCCAGTGGAGACACCTGAGTTAGAACCCTGGGTTCTAGAGTGGAGGGAAAGAATCGGCTCCCCAAAGTGGTCCCCTGACTTCCACGCATGTGCCATGCTACACACTTGCCCACACTTGCAGCCTCACCACCAACACACAAACAATCATTTTTTTTTAAAAAAATGTAACCGAAAAAGAATGTTCAAACTCTCAGTACTTCCGTGATGATGCGCGTGTGTAATTCCAGCACTCAGCAGCCGGGTGCAGGGATGTCTCCAACTCAAGGCCAGCCTGAGATACCTTGTGTAAAAGCAAAACAACTTTTAAGAAATATCAGGACTTTGAGAGAAAAGTCTTGTCTTGACTGACAAGAGTGAAGAAGATAAAAGTTTATTTACTTCAGATAAGCGAGAGGCTGTGGTTTGGCAGAGGTGGGTAAAGTATGATGGAGAATTTTTTAATTAATTAATTCTATTTTGTACGTATGGGTGTTTTGTCTATCTGTCTGTCTGTATATTATGTGTGCTCCTGGTGCCCAGGGAGTTTAGATGAAGGTGTTGGTTCCCTTGGAACTGGAGTTAAAGATGGTTGTGAGCCACCAGGTGGGTGCTGGAGAGCCAATCCAGGGCCCCTGCAGGCACAAGGACTCTTGATTGCCGACCCATCTCCCAGCGCCAGTGCTGAGATTTCTGTCTCACGGCCCAGTGCTACAGTTGCTTATCTGAGACAGTGACGGCTGAGATGGTCAGGCACACAACACTGTGGTGTTTGCCCTGAACGATTCCTTCTTGGTAACTCACCACTTTGATTGGATTAGGTGGGTGGCTGGAAGGCAGACAAACCCACGGGAAGGTTTGTTGGACACTGAGGCCTTCCTACCTTTCTTCCAGGTTTTGAACTTACTGCCCATCTTTGGTCTCCAGTCTATCCTGGAACATTGCCTCTCAGTCCTGTCAGAAGAGCTTCTCTTGAGTGGCGTCTTCACCTTCCCTGTCTCTCCACCACACACTCCTCTCCACACTGTAGAACTTTCTCCAGGCTCCTCAATTTATTATTTGATGAAACTGGTTTCTAAAGTTTATGAATTCACTTGTAGGGCAGACATTGCAATCAAGTCAAGAGTGGCTGTTAGAAGCCCTGTCTCCTAGGCGACCGCATGATACGACGCCAAGCCGTATGTCACAGGGGCAGCATCAGAGAGCCTCAGACTACTCACCCTGCAGAACAGTTGCCACTCTGCCAAGTCCTCTGTGGATTAGCGGTGGATCGCAACTCACCTGGCCAACTAATTCAGCATAAGATTTTAGCAAAAGGCAACACTCTTTAGTTCTGGTAGAGTCATACTGATATTTAAGAGTGCTTAGAAATTGGAGTGGGTTAGGATATCTATCCTCCCCTTTATATCTAACATAAGAACATTTCTTTGCCAAAGTCTGTTTCTAAAATTTCATCACTTTCGGGGAAAAGAAATAAACGATGCACAGAGAAGCGTGTAGATATTGTTGCTATCTGATTCATCTGAAGCTGTGGTACCAAGCTGAGCATGCTCAGTGTGATGATACGAAATTAAACCCTAACATGCTCCTCCAGCATGGTACCAATTCGGGAACTCACAGGGGTGGCTTAGATACATTCCAACAATCTCCAACTATGGGAATGCTTGTTTCATGCTATTTTATAACCGCCTTCTAAGGATGGAAGCCGGCCAAGACTGCGCGGGTAGCAGGCAGGGAATAAGGACTCCGAGAGTGAATTTAGCAGTGCTTGGCTCTGTGGCTGACCATCTTTCCTCACCAGTTTCTATCCCCTTACCTTGTAACTTTATTTGCCCTTGAGTTACGTATGCAGTTGCTGTATAAAATGTTTCTGCCTGGGTTCAGAGCTCCCAGTCAGATGCCCAGCACTTTCATTATCTAACTGAACGGGAGTGAGGGAAAAGGTTATAATGCATTTTAAATAAAGACCCTGGAAGGATTTCATGGAAAATTCCACAGTAAGTCAGTCAGCAGCTTTAAAAATAGTTCAAAAATTATATACGCACATATACATAAATATACATATATATATGTATACACACATACACACTTATATAAATGTATATATGTATGTGTATATGTGTGTGTATATATATAACGATCGTGTTACTCTCCATCCTAAGACTCCCCAGCTGGCTTCCCATTCCACACTGAATGCATTTTGGTCTTACATCACGCCCCAGGACCTACCAGGCTGGCCCAGGGCTCCATCTCACTCCACTGTCCATATCACCTCATCATCATTTTATTACTAGTTCGCTGTTGTTCATTGTCTCTTCTACCAGAATGTTAACTCCACGACTGGATGTGTCTTGTCTTACCCACTCCTTGTGCTGGATTCTAGGTCTAGTACCACTGTGCTCACTAATAATTGCAAAGCAAGTCTTGTCAAGTGGGGAGACTATTCTTTGTAAAAACAGGGTGAAGAGGAGGGGAGCCTGGACCAGAGAACAACCCTGGAGGCAGCTCTCCTAGTCCCTTTGCTTCTGCTTTTCACCCCTTCTGGAGCTGTGTCTGAGGGTTGGGATGCTGTGGTTGCTCTGAGCAGGGGGCTTGGAGGAGAGCTCAGTGGCCAGCTCTAGCAGCTGTGCTGAACTGCAGGACTCTCCTTGGGTCATGGACTTGTGAAGCAATGGATGAATTTGGGTGCAGTGTTAGCAAAATCAGAAAGACCTGCTCTCTACTCACTGTTCCTGTGTGCAGTTGTCCTGGCTGGTGGTGGGGCTCCCTGCGCCCCATGCTCGGGTGCAATGTGCAGTACACAGTAGTGCAGGCAGCCCCCCAGTCCCACCACAGGTAGGAGGAGCAGACAGAGACTCATGGGAGGACGAGTGCCTGGACTGACTGCTCACTCTACAGCCCCTCTAATTGAATGAGTCCTTGTGTTAATTGAAGCACTTCTTCAAGGCTGCTTTTAACTCTCTTGCCCCCCGGTTTGCCTTTGTTGGGGCGAGTTTTCCAATTCAGCTCAGAAACCTGCTGTTAACATTGCTGAAACCATATTTTTTTTTCTTTTCACAGGCAATTGAGCGGAAATAACGGTGCTGCAGCCTTCCTCCTCTTTGATGCTACGGGGAGATTTATCGGCTTCAAAACTCTTTTCACGCATTTCTTATCCCTTTTCCTCAGAGTTTTACGGACTACATCGGGAAGCTGATTTAAAATCCTTGGCTCAAACCGAAAGAGTTGTCCTCGTATGAGAATTTCTCCTCCCATTGAATGCCTCTTTACTCAGGTTCCGACATATGAGAACACAGTTCCTGGGGACATTTCTAGAAGGGCAGCTAAACAACGAGTGAAAAGAAAAGACTTCTTGATTTCGCCACATCTGTAGCTACTCTTCATGTTCCAGCAAATAGCTCTCGGTGAGGAGAGATACCTACACAGAAAACACCTGATTTGAGTGTGCAGTACATCCATTTACAGCCATCGTCTGGAAGATCATTAATCATTTTCCCTCTTAATAAATATACATTCATGGCATTTCAAAATAGGAGTAGTATACAGCTGTGGTTTCGAACCATGATTTATGACCAATTTTTTTTTTTGTCGGTCATTTAGAAAATTCCTGGTACCTCTGTGATTACAAGCGCTAGTGTGGGGAAAAGGCCCACAGCTGAATCGGATCACATTCTCATTTATTTATTCCGGTCGGCTCTTGGAGCTAGAATTGCTGGTTCACACATTTAAGGTCTTTTGATCCATGCTGCTAAATAGACAATTTGTATTCCCCCCAGCAGCCCGTTTTCATCTGTATTTTTCTGCTCTGAGTGTCATCATTTTATAGCCTTTTTTCCCCTTCATTTTATGGGTAAATCTGGTATCTTGTTGTTTAATTTCCTTTTCATGCATGAATAATTAGGCTGGCTATTTTTCCAGCCTAATCATTTTTTGATCACCGGAATCTTAGCTTTCTCCTCAAGTCCTTGCCTGCTTTTCTGGCTGAGACTCAAGACCTCTGACATGGATCGTTGCTCCTTCCCCTCAGGCCTTCAGTGTGGTCGATTCTGCTTGTCAGAGCAGACGCTTCTGATGCTTCCCGGCCTTCTGCTCAACTCCCACTCACCCGAGAAGCACACGGGGCCAGCCCTGGAGTCTGTACTGTGGTGGGGATTGAGACTGTGGGGCTTACTGTGGACGGCCATTTTTGTAGCGGGTTCCCTCAGGAGTCTTCCAGGGAAGCACGCTAATAAGCTAATCACGCTGATGTCTAAAGACTCTCATAACTTACTATCTTTCCCTGAGTTATTTGCATTTAGATAGAGAAACCTGAGGCAATTGCTACTTAATGTGCCCTGTCAAGCCAGGGAGAAGAACCTATTTGGGGGCCTGGAGTCTTCCTGCCCCAGAAATCACACCGCAGAAGCCCACCTGCTCCGTCTACGGGTGATCCTGAGTTCCCAACAGTCTCGACAGAAAACCAGCAATAATGGTATGAACATGTACACTATAAGGCCAAGGGAATTAGACACAGCCTGCTTTTGAGGGTTTTTTTTTCTATTCTTTTATCAATTTTTGCCTTCTCTGCTCAGAAACTTGCTTTTCCATTTCCTTCACAGAATTACTAGGTGCCACTATCCCCTTTTCGCCAGTGCTAGTGAGTTGCTAAACACCTCCAAGAAGTGTGCTCTGAAATTACAGAACAATAAATAGCTTGTGAGCTAGAAAGACGCATCGCTCTCCCAGGATAAATATTTTGGCATTTTTGTTTTTATTTTGTGTAATGTATACTTCTGTAGGTGAACACAGTAACTATTCAAGGAAAGCTAAAAACACAGAGCTAAGGCATTGTACCAGTCTTTGGACTGTGGGAATAACACAGTCAGAGGACTCTGATATATGGAGTCCCCAGATGAGAGTCACTGTTCCCGAGGATGAGGCTATACCTTGGACAAGGAGCCACATGTCCCAAAGGCCAGTACATTTTCCCAAGAGACAAAGGTCTTGGTATTGCTGCGTCTTGAGGTAGGTGTTTCCTAATTTTCTGAGAAATCGCCATACTGATTTCCAGAGCAACAGTACCAGTTTTCACTCCCACCAGCAATGAAACAGTGTTCCCTTTACCCTACATTCTCTCAGCATAAGTTGTCATCAGTGTTTTTGATCTTGGCCATTCTGACAGGAGTAAGATGGACTCTCATAGTTGTTTTGATTTGCATTGCTCTGATGACTAAGGATGTTGAACATTTCCTTAAGTCTTCCAACCATTTTAGATTCATCTGTTGAGAGTTCTCTGTTTAGGTCTGTACCCCATTTTTTATTGGATTATTTGTTCTTTGGATGACCCATTTCTTATGTTCTTTGTATATTTTGGAAGTCAGCCCTCTGTCCAATGTGGGGTTAGATCCTTTCTCATTCTGGAGGCTGCTATTTTGTCTTGCTGATCATGTTCTTTGCTTTACAGAAGCTTTTCAATTTCAGGAGGTCCCATTTACTAACTGTTGCTCCCAGTGTCTGTGCTCCTGAGGTTATATTTAGGAAGTGGTCTCCTGTGCCAATGCGTTTAAGTGTACTTCCCACTTTCTCTTCTATGAGGTTCAGTGTGGGTGACTTTATGTTGAGGTCCTTGATCCATTTAGACTTGAGTTTTGTGCATGGCAATAGATATGGATCTATTTTCATTTTTCTACATGTTGATATTCAGTTATGCCAGTACCATTTGTTAAATATGCTTGCTTTTTATATTTTGCTTCTTTGTGAAAAATCAGGTGTTCGTAGGTGTGTGGATTGATATCTGGGTCTTCAGTTTGGTTTCATTGATCCTCCAGTCTGTTTTTATGCCAATACCAGGCTGTTTTTATTGCTATAGCACTGTAGTAGAGTTTGAAGTCAGGGATTGTGATGCCTTCAGAAGTTCCTTTATTGTACAGGATTGTCTCAGCTATTCTAGGTTTTTTATTTCCTTATGAGGATGAATATTTTTTGGGGGGGTTTGAGACAGGGTTTCTCTGTAGCTTTTGTGCCTGTCCCAGAACTAGCTCTTGTAGATCAGGCTGGCCTCAAACTCCCAGAGATCCGCCTGCCTCTGCCTCCCAAGTGCTGGGATTAAAGGCGTGCGCAACCACCGCCCTGCTGAAGTTGAGTATTTTTCTTTTTAGGCCTGTGAAGAACTTTGCTGGGATTTTTATTGGCATTGCATTGAATGTGTAGATTGCTGGTTTTACTACGTTAATTCTACTTACCCAAGAGCATGGGAGATATTTTTATTTTCTGGTGTCTTCTTCAATTTCTTTCTTCAAAGATTTAACGTTCTTCTCATACAGGTCTTCCACTTGTTTGGTTAGAGTTACTCCAAGATATTTTATGTTATTTGTGGGTATTGTGAAGGGTGATATTCCCCTGATTTCTTTTTCTGCCCATTTGTCATCTTATAAAGGAGGACTACTAATTTTTTTGAGTTAATCTTATATTCTGTTATATTACTGAAGTTGTTTATGAGTTGTAGAAGTTCCTTGGTAGAATTTTGGGGGTCACTTATGTAAACTATCATATCATCAGCAAATAGTGAGAGTTTGACTTCTTCTTTTCTGATATGTATCCCCTTGATCATCTGTTGTTGTCTTATTGCTCTAGCTAGAACCTCAAGTACTATATTTACTTAATAAACAGATTACAATATGGAGAGAGTGGAAACCTTGTCTTGTTCCTCATTTCAGTGGGATTGCTTTGATTTTCTCTCCATTTAGTTTGATGTTGGCTGTTGACTTGCTGTATATTGTCTCTACTATATTTAGATATGTTCCTTGTATTCCTGATTTCTCCAAAACCTTTATCATGCAGGGGTGTTAAATTTTGTTGAAAGTTTTTTTCATTATCGAATGAGATAACCACATTTTTTTTTCAGTTTGTTTATATGGTAGATTATATTGACAGATTTTCATGTGTTGAACCATCCCTCTATCTCTGGGATGAAGCTGGCTTGGTGATGGTGGATGATTTTCCTAATGTGTTTTTGGATTCGGTTTGCCTGTATTTTATTGAATATTTTTGCATCACTGTTTATGAGTGAGATTTTTTTTGTTTGTAATTCTCTTTCTTAGTAATGTCTTTGTGTGGTTTGGGTCTCAGGATGATTGTAGCCTCATAAAAATAGTTTGGCAATGTTCCTTCTGTTTCTATTGTGTGAAACAATTTGAGGAGTATTGGTATTAGTGTTTCTTTGAAAATCTTGTAGAATTCTGCACTGAAACCATCTTGTCCTGGGCTTTTTTTTTTTTTTTGGTTGGGAGACTTTTGATAACTGTTTCTATTTCTTTAGTGGTTATAGATGTATTTAATTTGCTTATCTGGTCTTGATTTAATTTTGGTAAGTAATATTTATCAAGAAAATTGTCCACTTCCTTTAAGTTTTCCAATTTTGTGGAATATAGGTTTTCGAAGTATGACCTAATGAGTCTCTGGATTTCCTCCATGTCTGTTGTTATGTTCCCCTTTTTCATCCCTAATTTTGTTAATTTGGATATTCTCTCTCTGCCTTTTGGTTAGTTTGGATAAAGGTTTGTCTATTTTGATGATTTTCTCGAAGAACCAACTCTTTGTCTCATTGATTCTTTGTATTGTTTTCTTTGTTTCTATTTTGTTGATTTCAGCTCTCAATTTGATTATTTCCTGCTATCTAGTTCTCCTGGGTGAGTTTGCTTCTTTATGTTGCTAGAGTTTTCAAACGTTCTGTTAACTCAGTATGGGATTTTTTTCTAGCTTCTTTATGAAGGTATTTAGTGCTATGAACTTTCCTCTTAATACTGCTTTCACTGCGTCCCATAAATTTGGGGATGTTGTGTGGTCATTTTCATTGAATTTTAGGAAGTTGTTAATTTCTTTCTTTATTTCTTCCCTGACCCTTTGGTGATTTAGGTATCATTGTTTAATTTCCATGTGTTTGTGGACTTTCTGAAAATCGTGTTGATGTTGAATTCTAATTTTAAGCAATAGTGATACAATAAGATACATGGGGTTATTCCATTTTTTGTATCTGTTGAGGTTTTCTTTGTTACCTAGTATGTGGCCAATTTTTGAGAAGGTTCCAAGAGGTGCTGAGAAGAAGGTATATTCTTTTATTGGATGAAATTTTCTATAGATGTCTATTAAGTTCATTTGAGTCATAACATCTGTTAGTTCCCTTATTTCTCTGTTAAGTTTCTGTCTGGCAGACCTGTCCAGTGGTGAGAGTGGGGTGTTGAAGTATTAGTGTGGGGGTTTAATGTGTGATTTAAGCTTTAGTAGTGTGTTGTTAGGAGGCCACTTGTTTGTTTCCTGGCCGCCCAGACTCCCAAAATAACCACACAGAAGCTATATTATTTAAATCACTGCTTGGCCCATTAGCTCTAGCTTCTTATTTGCTAACTCTTATATCTTAATTTAACGTATCTCCACTAATCTGTGCATCACCACAAGATCGTGGCCTACCAACAAAGTTTCAGCACATCTGTCCCCGGTGGCTCCATGGCTTCTCACTGACTCTGCTTTCTTCCTCCAAGCATTCAGTTTAGTTTTCTTTGCCTAGCTAAGTTCTGCACTGCTATAGGTCCAATGCAGTTTCTTTATTCATTAATGGTAATCACATCATATAGAGGGGACTCCCATATCAGTAGTGTTTCTTTTACATATGAGGATGCCCTTGTATTTGGGGCATAGGTGTTCAGTATTGAGATTTCCTCTTGATGTATTTTTCCTGTGACAAATCTGAAATGTCCTTGTCTCTTGGTTGATTTTAGTTTTAAGTATATTTTGTTGGATACTTAGGATAGTTACACCAGCTTGTTTCTTAGGTCCATTTGATTGAAAAAAAAATTTTATAACACTTTACTCAGAGTCTGTCTTTGAGTTTGAGATGTGTTTCTTGTATGCAGCAGAAGGATGGATTCTGTTTTTGGATCCAATCTGTTAGCCTATGTTTTTTAATAGGTGAGTTGAATCCATTTATATTAAGAAATATTAACATCCAATGATTACTAGTTCTTGTTGTTTTAGTTTTTGTTGTTGGTGATGTTATTGTGTGCGTTTTCCCCTACTTTGGGATTTGCTGCTGTGAGATCATCTATTATCTGTGTTTTTGTGGATGTAGCTGATTTCCTTGGGTTAAAGGTTTTTTTTTCTATTACTTTTATTAGTTCTGGTTCTGTGGCTAGGTATTGGTTAAGTCTGGTTCTGTCATGGACTGTCTTATTTTCTCCATCCATAGTGATTGAAAGTTTTGATGGGTATAGTAGTCTGGGCTGACATCTGTGGTCTCTTAGTGTCTGTATAACATTTGACCAGGACCTTCTGGATTTCATTGTTTCCATTGAGAAGTCAGGTGTAATTCTGATAGGTCTGCCTTTCTATATTATTTGGCCTTTTTTTTTTTTTTTTTGCAGCTCTTAATATTCTTTCTTTATTCTGTATGTTTAGTGTTTTGATTATTATGTGGTGAGGGAACTTTTTTGGTCTAGTCTACTTGGTTTTCTGTAAGCTTTTTGAATCTTCATATGCATATTTTTCTTTAGGTAAGGAAAATTTTCTTCTATGATTTTGTTGAATATATTTTCTGTGCTTTTAAGTTAGACTTCTTCTCTATCTTCTATCCCTATTATTCTTAGATTTGGTCTTTCCATGGTGCCCATACTTCCTGGATATTTTATGTCAACTTTTGTTAGATTTAATGTTTTCTTAGACTGATGAGCTTATTTCCTTTATCATATTTTCAACACTTGAGATTCTCTCTTCCATCTCCTTTATTCTGCTATTTATGCTTGCACTTGTGGTTCCTGATTGTTTCCCCATATTTTCCATTTCCAGAATTCCCCCAGTTTATGTTTTCTTTATTGTTTCTATTTAAATTTTCAAGTCTTGAATCATTTCTTTCACCTGTTTGATTGTTTTTTCCTGGTTTTCTTTTAAGAGATTTATTAATTTCTTCCAATTTTTTTGTTTGTCTTTTCCCTCATTTCTTTGAAGGAATTTTTCATTTCCTCTTTAAGGGCCTCAAACATTTTCCTAAAGTTATTTTTAGGCCCTTTTCTTTTGTTTCATCTGTGTTGGGGTGTTCTAGTCTTGCTGTTGTAGTCACTATTTTTTGGTGGTGCCATGTTGCACTTTGTGGGGTTGAATGTGCTCTTACTTTGTTGTCTACCCATCTTTTCTTCTGATTTGGGTCCGTGTCTCTGATGACCATTCTTCCAATTTACTCAAGAGATCTTTTCTCCTTCCTAAGGGATCCATGATGTCTCACTTATGGTCCTCTTTGTTGTCTAGGTTCTCTGGGGTTGTGGACTGTAGGCTTGTTATCCTTTTTTTAGCTCAGTAAAAACAATTTTAACAAAGAATACAAAGAAATAGAATAAAGGGAGTGGTGATCTCAGGGAAAGATCCAGCTCAGCAAACTTTTCAACTTGTGAAAAGAAACTAAAGAAAAATTTAGAAGTCTGAGTTGCCTTGAGGACCTCAAAAGATTAGAGATGCCAGAGTCTGGGACACCTGCTGAGGAGAGCTGCTAACCAGGAGTGGAACTGGCCCAAGAGAAAGAAGTGTGTTGAAGTCAACAGAGCTAATGGGAGTTGGAGATGTGGAGAGTATTTTGAGACAGGGAGATGCAGAGTTTGCCCAGCTGGTTTTTAATCTTGCTTTGGTTTAGTATTTCTGCACTCTGCTCCCGTCTCTGTGGTTTAGAATAGTAATGTACACCCTGTGCCATTATATGTTGTAAGTATGGGATCTGCTTTTTGCTTTAGATGTTACAAGGGGTTTCAGTTAAGAGATCACATAAACCCCAGAAGAGACTTTGAACTTTGAACTTCTAAACATTATTGAGACTGTTATAGACTATGAGGACTTTTGAAGTTGGACTGTATGCATTTTTTTTGCATTATGATATGACTATAAGCCTTTGGGGTCTAGGGAGTGGTATGTGTTGGTTTGAAAGAAAATACCCCCCAAAGGGAGTGGCACTATTAAGAGGTGTAGAGTGACTGGACCACAAGACACCTATGTAATCTTGCTGGAGGAAGTGCATCACTATGGAGGCAGGTTTTGAGGTATCATATATGAACCTCCCCAGTGAGACCAGTTCACTTCTTGTTGCTTTCAATATGTAGAACTCTCAGCTCTATCTTCAGCACCATGCCTACCTGTATGCCACCTGCCATGGTGGTAAAGAACTGAACCTCTGAACTGTAAGCCAGTCCCAATTAAATGTTCTCCTTTATAAGCATTGCTGTGGTCATGGTGTCTCTTCACAGCAATAGAAACCCTAAGTAAGACAGAATGCGTGTGTGGGGGGCGGGTAGTGCCTATGGACTCTCCACACTGCTGAAGAGTCAAGCCACTGTGAGCTGCCTTGGGTGCTGCAGACCGAACTTGCCTCACCCTCAAGAGCAGTGTGTTCTCTCAGCTGTGGAACTGTCTCTATACATCCTTTCATCCTTTCATCAGGATTTGTGGTGCACGTTGCCTAGAGGTGTTTCTTTTTTTTTAAGTTATTTTTAATAATGACTATTAAAAATAAAATAGAATTATTTCTAGAAACTGGAAGAAAACCATTATCAAAATTTGTGTATCCAATATTAAATTATATAGCTTAATGAAAGTTTTATGACTCTTATGAACATTGCTTTGTATAAACAAATAGCAGTTGAAGGAGTCTGTGAGAGAGTTGGGCCAGTGAGAGGGCGCCACAGTAAAAGTCCTTGCCAGCAAAGCCTGGGGGTGACATGAGGTTAGTCCTCAGAACGCAGGGCAGAAGATCCACCTTCTGAAGGTTGTCTTCTCATCTCCGTGTGCTCACCATGGCACACATGCACTGTACACACACACACACACACTGCACATACACACCATACATACACACACCATATACACATACATACACACCAGACACATACATACACATTAAATAAAATTTAAAAATTTATAGAAATATTTGATAAAACATATAAGAGATCCAAAGGTACCATTTTGATTTTTTTTTAATATAAGAGTACCTCAGATTATAAGCACATAGTTTGGGGGCCTTTTACTACATTTCCAACCACATTTACACTCACACGTGTGTATTTTTTAAGTTGCAAGCCAAGAAATAAAGAATATAAAAATAGAAAAAAAATAAAGTAATAATTTCAGCATGAAAAAATCTGAAGTGGTACCAGGTTTGTCACTTGGCTCTTTGTACCTCCTTGGGCGTATATTGCGATTTTTCACCATGCCGTGTCAACATAGAATGACATTCACACAATCACATGGCAACAATTAGGAACATACATGGTGCAACTGCACTGACAAAGTAAAACATTTTTATCTCTTTCTCTGGAAGGAACAAGATTAACTCTTGGGACATCTGGGAAAAGGCATTGTTTGGTCTGTAGATCTGTTTTGTTGAGTGTGTCTAGTCCTGTAAGGCGGCCATGTCAGTGTTTGGTCCAGTCCTTAAAGGCTCAGTTGTTGAATATTGAGAAGAGAGTGTACAGCAGCTGAGTCTGAGGGAGCCTGATGTTCCCGGATTATTGATATAGTATATTGGGCTATATAGATAACTGAGTGTGGTGGTTTGAATAGAATGGCCATGCATTCATATATTTGAATGCATGGTCACCAATTGGTTTAATTGTTTGGAATGATTAGGGGATATGTCCTTGTTGGAGGAGGTGTTACAAGGGATGGGCTTTGAGGTTTCAAAAGCCCATTCTCTCTCTCTCCCTCCCTCCCTCCCTCCCTTTTTCCCTGTCTGCCTGCCACTTCTACTACTTGCTGATTAGACGTGAGCTCTCAGCTCCTGCTCTGGTGCCATGGCTGCTTGCCTGCTGCCTTGCTCCTCACTGTGATGGTCAAGAACCCACCCACCCTCTGAAGTTAGGAGCAAGCTCCCAATTAAATATTTTCCTTTAAAAATGGCCTTGGTTATGGAGTCTCTTCACAGCAACAAGAAAGTAACTAGAAAACTGAACTAATCAGTTTCAGGAATAATAATTGTGGTGGCTTGAAGGGAAATGGCCCCTAAGTGGAGCAGCACTAATGGGAGGTGTGATCTTGTTGGAGGAGGTGTGGCCTTGATGGAGGAGGTGTGGCCTTGTTGGAGGAGGTGTGGTCTTGCTGGAGGAGGTGTGGCCTTGCTGGAGGAGGTGTGGTCTTGTCAGAGGAAGTGTTACTGTGGAGGCGGGCTTTTGAGGTCTCATACATGTTCAAGCCATGCCCTGTGAGACAGTCCACTTCCTGTTGCCTTCTGAGCAAGATGTAGCCAGAACCAATGCTTGCCTGCGTCCATGTCCTGCCATGATGATAATGGACTAAAGCTCTGAAAATGTAAGTGAGCCACCCCAATTAAATGTTTTTCCTTTATAAGAGCTGCCATGGTCATGATGTCTCTTCCCAGCCATAGAAACCCTAACTAAGACAATGATCTTTGGATAATGAAAAGAGAGGAGTAGGTTTCCATCTTAGTTTCCTTTCCTATCTCTGTGATCAAACGCCCCAGCAGAAGCATTTAAAGGAGAGAAAAGTTGTATTCTGGTTCAGAGTTTGAGGACATCCCATCAAGGCCTTAGGAACTGTGTCTTCACTAAGGAAGATGGGTACAATGTATGCCCGTGTCCAGGTAGCTTTCTCTTTTTTATGCAGTCCAGTACCTAACCCCAAGGTATGGAGCTGCCTTCCTTTAGGGTGGGTCTTCCCATCTCAATTGATCAAGAGCATCCTTACAAGCATGCTCAGAGTTATCGAATGCAACTTCTTCCTCAGGGGTATTTCTGGAGTCCTGTCTCTTGGGCCACTGTAGATCCTGTCACACTGACAGTCAACAATCTGGCACACGGGAAAATTTTTACCTCTCAGGGGAATAGTAGGAAGGCAAGACTTATTGTGACATGGAGGTAAAAAAACTGGATTTTTTTTTTAAAGTCCCCATGAGGCAAGAGAAAAATCAAGACAGAAACACATTTAGAGATGGGCAGTACGTGCTAACTAGTTGCTCCGTGATGGTGAAGCTCAGAGAACTCCCTCAATCTTCTTGTATTGCTGAGGGTCCGTTTTTGAAAAACGGCGCAGAACTCTAATTGTCCAGACATCTCCAGGGTGACTTTTTAGGATAAGAATGGCCAGATGACAGGCAACTGGACTGCAGAGTTCTTTTTTTTTTTTTTTTTTTTTCCTGCTTTGGCCTTTGTTGTAGGCCCCTTTCCCAGAGAACCGTGAAGACCTGCACAGAAGAGAGAAAAAGATTCAGGAACCCTACAGCTTGTACAGACAAGTACACTAGAGTGTGGGGGAGTCCCCTCTTTTAAAGCACCTCTCTCAAGTTGTACAAAAGAGGTTCAGTTGCGGGGTGGAACTGTAGTTTAATTTTTTATCCTTTCAAAGTTTTCCTCCTCCCCCTTAAATTTATCTATTTATTTTGTTTTGATTCATGTTGCACTAATTTATGTATTTGAGTGACTTCCCTGCAGGCTCCTAAGTGCACTGGTACCCAGGGAGGTCAAATGTTTATCTCCTTACTCTGCGGCCACACTCAAATGCCGCTTCTCTTCTGGCGTGGGTACGTTTCTCCTTGTGCAGAATCACTATGGCCATTAGACGTCTCCGAGCAGACCCTCACCCAGCATGCTTGCCTCCCACCGCCCTCCTTGCCTTCATTTGCACTGTCAGTTTCTACCCGCAGCCACTTTAGGTGTGTCAGATAGGAAGACGGGCTTTGCAGTGTTTTAGTTACTGTTCCGTAGAATCTCCTGCAATATCTGTCTGGAATATGTCTAACGCCTGCTGAAGAGAGCCACTCTTCTCTGTGGCTAGAGCTCTCCCTGCATCCCTTTGCATCACTCTGTATCATCTTTTGAACAGTTTTTCTGTAGGTCTGCTTTAGGTACTGTCTGTGGAATTAACACCCTGATATAGGAATCCCGAGGCTTGGTGTAGACAAGGGACACCATACAGTATGTGGGTTTTCCCCTCTTGTAAAACAACATAAAAATTAACCCACAGTCAATGTTCCATCAGCTAGTGATTGTGGGGAGAAGTATTAATCACAGGGTCATAGTTGGGTTATCCCAGGGTAGATTAATCATAGGCATGGCTAGAAAGGGCTGGGACTGTTCTCAGAGATCCAAGGGGAAATAATGAGGCAAGAAATATTTGCTACCATTTGTGAGTGTGTATGTGTGTGTGTGTATGTGTGTAAGAGAGAGTTTAGTATATATATGTGTGTGTGTGTTTATGTGAGTGTGTGTGTGTGTGTGTGTACTCACCAGCACCCTGGAACAAACATATAAAGTAATGGGTTGGTTTACATCAATTATGACCAATACGGTCTCATCTTGGACCTGTTCACAATCTACACCAGGATATAGGCCCCATGATATGAAGAAAACATGTCAGAAGCGAGAATGACAATTACATAAAAATCAATTTTTGTAACAGATTTTTTTTTCAAGTAAGAGCTCATACTTACAATCTTGGCACTTGGGAGGCCAAGACAAGAGGATTGTAGGGAATCTGAGGCCAAACAGGGTTATATGGTGAGTTCCAGGCCAGTTTGGGCTATATAGTGAGGCCCTTTCTCAAATAAATAACAAGACAAAACAAAACAATAAACAAAAACATTGTCTTTAACAAACAGACAACAGTAGCAACAAAAACAAAAAGAGAAATACAAACAATAATAAGAGGAAAAAGGAACTCACATAATACTCCTCAGACAGGCAGGCCCCACTCACAGGAGTGCGTTTCTTAGAGTCTTAAGCTGTTTTCACGTCTGTGTGCATAGCAGCAAAACTACCCAGAGCGGCCGGCTGGGCGTGAGGTTCAAGGAAGGCAGCTGCTCCAGAACTATGATTTCCTCCCATTCTGTCAGGAACAATGTGTTATTTTGGTAACTCTTTATTCCCCACGCTGAAGCGTCCGTGTAATTATTGAGTTCAATTTGGTGCTTCCATGCTATGTAATTACTCAGCTGTCTATGTCTCTGGACGCCATGAAAATAAACGATCATGAAAGTCCATGGTGAAAAGCCAAGCTTTCCACTCACCTGACATGGATTCAGAACCAGGCTAAACAACACTGAAACACTCCATTTTTCCTTCTATCGGCTGCGTGCATGAAAGCAAGCAGCGCACACTGGTTGGGCTGACTTCTCTTGGTTTATGCTGGAGCTTTCCATTCTGGCTTGTGAGAACATCCAAACAAAATCCCTATATGACACGGAAAATGGAGTGATGGACAGATCAGAGTCCAAACACATCCATCCCATAAGTCCAGCTTAACTAGTGAGGGCACCGGTAGCTGCAAAGTCCTGCTTCATCTCTGGACCAGAGCAATTCTTTCGGACAGGGAAGAAAGAAGAATAGCAAAGTGTATTAAGGTAGAGCAAAGGCGTTGCTTCTGATATAGACCTGTATTTGCCAGAATTCTTTGATTGCAAGTGACAGAAACTCAATTTCAGCCAGTTTAAGCGAAGCATTGGATTATTAGTAAGAAATGGGGCTCCCTCTGAGATAAAAATGAACTCCTGGACTACATGATGCTCAGAGACTGGAGCTGACAATTGATGAGATCAAGATGCTACATTCTCTATCCATTTCTCCTTTTTGTTTCCCTTTGGTCTTGGCTCCATCCTTTTGGGTACCTTCTCAACATGGTAGGTGGTGATCTTCCTCAGTGGAAACCTTGTGATTCTACCTCTGTAGCTTCTGGTTAAGGAATAAGGGAGCCTTCCATGTCAGGAGACAGGCAGGTGAATCTCAGTGAGTTTGAGGACAATCTGATTTATAGAGTAAGTTCCAGATAAGGCTACACAGAGAAATCCTATCTCAACCCTACCACCAAAAACAAAACAAAACAAAACAACAAAAACAAACAAAAACACAGAAATCACGTGAGTTCTGTAGCCTGGGTCTAGACACCCTTGCCACTCACTGTAGTTTTGAAGGGTAAAGATAATAAGGTTGGGCCATCCTGGGCCCTATACCCAGCCCTACATGGGGATCAAGGTTTCTGACCAGCAGAAGATGAGGACCCAGACTGAGGGACACATGCTGGACTGGTGGAAATGGCGGGGCCTCCAAATTCAGCTTTGTATAAGCTTAAAAGACATGGGGCTTAAGAAAATAACTCAGAACCAACAGATGAGTACTTTATGTAGAGTCTCAGAATTCAGGTTTCTGTTAGAGAAACTGGCATTTCTTTCTCATGGACTAGGACTAATTCTCTAGTGAGGTCATGTTGAAATGCATAAGAATTTCCTTCAGATTTACTTCCCGAAGAAGGCCAGTATCAAAAGCCTATGAGTAGCAGGGGATGGTGACAGGAGGGACCGTCAAAGGCTTAGGAAGTCAGCAGAAATTGTTGTTGAGTTGAGGATCCAGGTTAAACAGCTGGCCCTGGAAAAGAGAACGTGGGCTGTTTCCCCCACACAGACAGGAGTCTCAGAGAGGGACCCATGTCTTGTCTGTCCTTCCCCCCTTTTGAAGACGGTTTTTTGAAGGGATTTGTGTCTCTTTCTATAGATAGACAAACGGATGAAAACACGTGCCGAGTGGAGCTCCCTTCCCCGGAACAGTCACGAGTCAAGAACGGGACGGAGCACCAAATTTCACACGTGTTCCTTTGGTTCCTGAGCACAAGATACTGGCTCATTTTTCACAAACCAAAGTCCCCCTGGAGCCCAAGTTTACACGCTACCTCTTTATTAGAGAGAAAAAAAAACTGGGGGACAGGGAGAATGGGACAGAGAAGGAAGGGGGGCTGCATGAGCTGGCTGTTGCTTTGTAAGGGGTAACCCCTGTGCTCCCGTGGGGCCCGTACTCTACAAGGTCATAAAGAAAGCTGCTGGTTAGACTGGTCCATCTGTCCTGTACGGGAAGAGTCTCTGCCAGTCTCCTTCTCCCGTTGGCCAAATGTTTGACCTGTGGGGTATGAACCCTTGTCCTTCAGATTGTACAGTGACGAGTGTTTCACAGAGACCAGATGAGGACATCCTGGGATAGGAGGCTGGGGGTGGGTGGTGAAAACCTAAGTTATACTGTGGGACTGAGCCTGATTCAAGTGGGGTTGCCTCCCACAGTGCGTGCTGTTTGGAATAAGAGGCCCTGGGACTCAGAGGCAGGTTAGGCTGAGAAGACTGTGTAAAATGGGAGCCACCCCCTCCCCGCAACTTTCTTCGTTCACAGTCATAATATCAAAACCCTGAGAGATCTTTGAAGCCCCTTTCAGATAAGCAAATATAACCACACAGTTTGAGACCTGTTACGAAAGGCAGCCAATCACACCAGGTAACAAGGGAGCTTGGAACTCGCCTGCTCTCAACTCTCTGCTCTGATTCTTCCTGGTTCTCAAGCCCAGACCCCTATTTGCATTTGCGGCAAAATCTCCCAGACACCTTCTGCAGTGAGAAGCAAGTCAACAGCTCCTAAATATTCATGTGCTAATTAATGGCTCGATCTCAGTGGGTAGAGATTCGTCTATTAGAATCCATTTATCTTCATTACTTCGCTGCTGCTTTGGAGGCAGGCATAAACAGCCAATGATGTGCTGACAGGACCCATGAACGCCATCCACAGTCTGAGGGGGGAGCGGCTTTTCCTGTTAATGGAACTCAGAGGTGTGGCTTTAAGAAGACCGTAGGAAAGACTGGTGTTTGTGTGCACAGCAGTATATGCCCGCTTGCACCGGGTGTCTTCATAGTAGGACCTGCAGAGATTCTACTTCCTAGAAGGAGCGGGACACAGAGTGGGAGGTGTAGTTCCATGAGCAGAAGTATCCTCATGCTCCTAATATTTTACCCTCTTTCAGATGGTGACATCAAACTCAGAAGTCCCCTTTCTTAAATTCCCTCAAATTTTTGGTGAAGATCAGGTTCTGAAGTAAACATTAAAGTTTACACCCAGGTAGCTCTGCCATTTAGAGCCGCGTTTTTGGAGAGCTTGCCTGAACCGAGAGCTAATGAATGCTCTGCATTCTCCCAAGTGGTGCGCATTTATTATTCTTGGCCTCTCACAGCGCCCCGCAGTCCTCCTATCCTAACATCCCTCTCTTATAAAAGCCGTCCCTAAGCCAGACACCGGGTTAAATTTTCCTTCCCCCACCATATATACCACGGGAAAAAGCATCTGTTGAGATCTGTTCAACATTATCCGTGTTTATATAAAGGGGAAAGGGCGAGCACCCGCTCACGAACGGAGATGGCATATGTTGGGATTTGAAATCTAAGCCTCATTGGTTAGACCCACCAACTAACCAATCTTTTTTCATGCCTTCATGAAGCCTTGAGAGATGGTGTTTACAGTTTAGCATCTAGTATACCTCATCTATAATGTGTTGGCTTAGACAAATTGCCCATGTACCTCAAAGGCATATGCTGGGCTAAAATAAATAGAGAAATCTGGAAGCGTGTTTAAAAAGCTAAAGGATGAGTTGGAGCGATGGCTCAGTGGTTAAGAGCACGGACTGCTCTGGCAGACAAATTGGGTTCCCAGCATGCACACCAGGAAGCTCCAGCTGCATGGGATCCAATGCCTCTGGCCTCTGCAGGCACTGGCACAGACGTGGACAGACACAGATACATACGTATAACTAAAAATAGTGCACACCTTTATCCCAGCACTCAGGAGACAAAGGCAGGTAGATCTCTGTGAGTCCAAGGCCTACATGACAAGTTCTAGGCCAGCAAGGGCTATATAGTCTAAGACAAAAGTCAGCACAAACCATGGAGAAAACAGCAACAACAAAAGTAGCTAAAGGATATGAGGAAAATGGGGTGACCGGCCTTTCTCTTTCTGTCACTGTTGATCTGTTTCCCTCCACGTTCTGGGGTGTTATTTGTGTCTCCCCAAGTGACCCTTGCTTCTTCCACACTTGAGACGTACGGTGCTCCAGGAAAAGAGGTGTCTGCACATCTCCCCATCCGACCTTCAGAGCTCTGTGATGGAGCTACGGCAGGGCTGATCTCCTTCTGCTTCGAGGGAAAGACTGTCTGCCGTGGACTCCTTTGTCCAGATCTGCGCAGGGAGTTAGAAGGCAGCTGAGTTCTCTGCTGGCTCCACATCACACCAGACAGCATTCTGCACTCAGAGGGAGTTGCTATTGTTGTGTGTGTGTGTTGAGTATGTGTGTTTGTGTTCTTCTGTGTGTACACATATATGGGCTGGTCCACGTGCATGTAGAGGCCAGAGGTTGACATCGGTGTCCATCTCCTAAATTGTTTCTCTACCTTATTTTGGGGAGACAGGGTCTGTCACTGTCCCTGGGGCTCACTGATCTGGCTAGACTAGCCAGCGAGCCCCCAATATCCTCCTATCTGCCTCCACACTGGGATGCCGAACACACATTACGGTGCCGGCTTTCCTTGTGCACGGTGGACACGGACTCAGGTAAGCACGTCTGTACAGCAGACTCTTTACTGACTGAACCATCTCCCCAAACCAGAGCTTTGAATCGGGGTCTCCTTTTGTAACCCAGGCTCCCCTCAGACTCATAATCCACCTGACTCAGCCTCTTGAGCTCCAGGAATACAGATGTTCTCCTCCACTCCTGGTGCCTAAACTAAGCTCTGGCAAGAGGAAATCTTGACACCAGAGTGTGTTCTGTGCTGGGCGGCCTCTGGGACTGGAGCACAGAGCAGCTTCGGGAGATTTCTTGTCGAGGCCCAGTTGATGCCTCACGCCTGTGTTGCCACACAGTGTTTCCACTCTGCCGTCTGCTCCTGGTCCTCCCAATACCAAGTCCAGAATGAGCTCACGCCAGATGGGAAGAAGGATGGAAACCCAATGTGGCTTCCGAAGCTTGTTCTTGGCTTAATTATCACCTCTGTGGTTTATAACACTTTTAGACTGATTATGTCACATATATCAATAATTTGCAAGGGACATGGATTTTCACTTGCTAATGTCTTTCATGAGTTGATGGCTGCTGCCGGGCAGTGATGACTATGGGGGGGGGGGGGTCTTTAGATCAGGGCTCAGGATCCTGTCTTCTAAAGGGCCAGATAACAAAGAATTTTGAAGCTTTGTAGCATGTTGCTCAGCTATTTCCTCATAGTAGGAAAGCTGCAAAACACTCCCGTGTGTTACCAAAGCTTTATTTCCCAAACAGTGATGGGTCGGGTTTGGTTTGCAGTGCGTTTTCCAGCTCTTCACTCTGTCTTAAAATATGCATGGAAAAGCATTAAAATATCTGTGTGCGAAGCTTTATATGGCAATATCTATATAATACGTGATAAAGGAACGCGATCCTAATTGTGAAATCCTGACATGCGTGCTTTGTTCTGCCAACAGCCATTCAGCAACAGTAATTATGCGATAAACGTAATCTTCTGTATGAGTGAGCCGAATATTTAGCAATTATTCTTAAAATGTTAGAGACAATAGGTAGTCTCTCTGAATATTTAGGTTTAAAAAAATCTAATTTTGCCTGAATTATTTAAGCTGACTGGCGAGTCTTAGCTTGGGAATCGGGTGTCAAATTGGCAAGTCTGCTCTGTTTCCAGAGCCAATGATCACCAAGCTCCAGCCACCTGCTCTGTGCCCGAGGCTGGGCAGGTGCGATTCAGGGAGCAAGAGTCCCGCTTCCAGACAGCCACGGTCTCCAAGGGTTACCAAAGCCAGTTCTCCCCTCTGCCGCTGTCACTTCTGTTTCCATGGAAATGGGCACCTCCTAAGCTAAAACAAGGTTCCTAAGTTTTGAAACAGTGATTGTTTGGACTCTTTTAGCTTCTATGAACATCACAGTCAGTAGCCAAGGACCACTGTTTAGATCATGACTCTTTCATCTCTGAGATAGGATGCCAAATTTTGTACAGCGGCCTTATCTCTAAAAGTATGTGTGCTAATTGTGCCTGACTCACAAGAATGCCACATGGATGAAATAAGGTTCTGCATGCAGAGCACTGAGCACATAACTTGATGCCGGAGAAGCTTCAGATTATAAAAGACAACTAGGAAATGGCAGATGTTGTCCAGGCTTCAGAAGGACATTACAGAGAGACAAGACTGGCAGATGGGATGCTTCCACTGAAAGTGAAGTGAGAAAGTAACTCACCGGTGCATCCTCAGTAGCTTAGAAACATACGAAGAGAAAAACTGGACACGACACTGTAACCTGGGTCCTTCTTTATAAACCCAAAATATTGTTTTTGTCTTTGCGAAGTTGTTTTATGTTCTATACTCAACTTCAGCATCTGCTGTTATGCCCTGTTCTATATCACTACATTTTGTGTGTGTTTAATATTTTATGATCTGGGGGAATCTCAAAGAGAACCCAGAAGCAGGTTTTCTGGGGTCAGAAAGCTGTTTGGGGTACATGTGATATAAAAGGATGCTTTGTGTAGGGTGGATGTAGCCTTCTGTGTTGTTCTGGGTTCACTATTCTGGGGAAGACTGGCGCTGTCTCCTCTTTCTCCCTCTTTCCAGGATGGAGCCAATGGGCCAACTCCAGTGCTGATACCAATGGCATTCATTGTCTCACCTGTGTATGACACGGAACGGTCAGGATGGAAGACGTGACCCAGCCACTGCAGCGACAAGCAGTGGTCTAGCCGGAAAACAACGGGCCTGTTTCTGCCCTTTCTCATCTTAGCTGGAGGTGCTCTCTCTCCACCTGTGATGGCTATTCTTGGTGGTCAACTTGACTACACCTGGAACAAAGACCCAAAGTAGAGGGCACACCTGTGAGGATTTTTGTTTAATTTGAAGTAGGAGGATCCACTCCGAACTGGATGGTTGAGTTTGGAAGATACACGGCTTTTATCTGGATCTTAAGGTGGGAAGACTCACCTTTCATCTGGGCCACACCTTCTCCTGGAAGCCTATAAAAGGACATGGAAAAGGGAAGCCTTTGCTCTTTACCAGTTTGCTCTCGCCTTGCTAGCAAGTTCATTCCTTCACTGGCATTAGATCCTACATCGTCGGGATTCGAACATACACTGAAGACCAGCGAGACATCCAGCCTCATTGAGCAACTACTGGATTTGTGGACTTTCCATTCACAGCCAGCCATTGTTGTATTAGCTGGACCACAGCCTGTAAGCCATTCTAATAAACCCCCTTCATCTATATCTGTATCTATACCTACCATCTATCCATACGTATTCACTCTATAGGTCCTGTTACTCTAGAGAACCATAATATACCACCCTTCCCCTTTGTTCTCTCCATAGCAAAACACTATCTTAGACGATTAAAGAACTTTTAAGTGGGATTCCTATCATGATATAGAAATTAGAAGATTATTAAAAACAACATTTCCAAGTAGTGGTGATACAGTTTCTTTCTGAAGAGCCATAAAGCAGAACATTTCGATCCCCTAGTGATGTTTAAGCCTTTCCAGTCATTGGTTCCTCTTCTGGGAACTTATCCTGAGGAAATAATCCAGCATGTTGACAAAGATCTCCCTTGAACTATTATATTTTCCATCTTAGGAGGGAAATCCACAGGGGAGTGAACAGTTGTGTGCCACACAGCATGTTTCTATACTTGGGATGTGCAACCCTGGAGATGCTTAGAAATTTTGACGAATTCTTGTGTCATAATTAGCTTTTTTTAAAAAAAATCAAGATTTTGATTCAAAAATATAATCTATTCTTATTTGTTATAGCAAACATATAATGTAGAAATGATAAGAAATGGGTGCAGAGAGATGGCTCAGTGGATAAAATGTTTGCCATGCAAGCATGAAGCCCTACGTTCAATAGCCAGAGTCTTTATAAAAAGCCAGACATGGTATCATGCACTTGTGATCTTGGTGCTAGGCAGAGACAGGTGGGACTCTGGAGCTCAGTGGATAGACACTCTAGCCAAAACCACAAGTTCCAGGTTCCGTAAGACACTCTGCTTCAAAAAACATGGTAGGAGACTTTCCAGTATCAAATGCTGACTTTTAAGCTGTTGCCAGCACACATGCATAATACACACACACACACACACACACACACACACACACACACCACTGGCGGATGGACAGAGGGAGAGAGGGAGGGAGGATAAAATAAAATGGATCACACCAACAAGAGGGTTATAATTTATTTTAAAGTTAATGTCTACATATAATTAATGTACGAATCCACTTTGCAAGCTGCCCAGGGATGGGTCCATTAGGGCGTTGTTCTTGATTTCCATTGTAACTTAAAGAGAAACTTGCACAATGCCCAGAGCTTTTGATGTCCTGCAGATAAAGCAGAATGATATCCTCAAATTCCTCGCTGCAGGAACCCCCTGAGGGGGCACCAACCTTGACTTGCAGGGGAAGCATTTGCATTTACAAAAGGAAGAGCCCCGGCATCTACATCTGAAGAGGACCTGAGAGAAGCTGTTGCTTGCAGCTTGTGCTATTGTTGCCACTGAGAACCCTGCTGATGTCAGCCTCAGCCTGCAAACCATGCTGAAGCTTGCTGCTGCCCCTGGAGCCAATCCAATTGTTGGCTGCTTCACCCCTGGAGCCTCACTAACCAGATCTAAGCAGCCTTCAAGGAGCTACAGCTGATAGTGGTGACTGATCCCAGGGCTGACCACCAGTCCCTCAGGGACACCTGATGTCATCTGCCTGCCAATGCTCTGGGTGACACAGACTCTCTCCTGCACCATGTGGACATTGCCTTCTCATGCAGCAAGGGCGCTCACTCGGTGGGTCTGATGTGGGATGCTGGCCCTGGAAGTACTCCACATGCATTGCACTATCTCCCGTGAGCACCCATGGAGGGTATGCCTGATCTTTACTTCTATAGAGACCCAGAGAAGATTGACAAGGAGGAGCAGGCTGCTGCTGTGAGGCTGTGAGCATGAGGAATTTCAGGGCGAATGGACGGCACCAGCTCCCGAGCTCACTGCTGTTCAGCCAGAGGTGGCTGGCTGGTCTGAGGTGTGCAGGGGCCCTCTGTACCCACCCAGCAGCTCCCTACTGAAGACTGCAATGCCCAGCCAACCTCTGAGATCTTCAGATCCCACTCTGCAGATGCTGGAGCAAAGGGGTGGGGAAGGTGGAAGGAAAATAAAGTTCCTTAAGGCTGAGGAAAGTGAATAATTGAACAGCCACAGTGAGTCTTTCTTTTGGCCACTCCACACAGCCCCCACCACCTTCTCCTCTGAGGTAACATGTGACATTGGTTTGGGTGTACTGAACTTTTGAAACAATTTTTCATTATTCTCTATGTTCTTTTAGTTTTTCTGTATTTCTATAACAGCATATGTATGGGTATTTTATGCAGCCAGAAACATTTTGAAAGAAAAGTGAAACTTTAAATAAAGATGCCATCTTACGCCCATCGGAGGAGAATATATATAACAATTCATGCAGTAACACTGTCTGCTGGGATGTGAGAACGGAGTGGAGACTGTTGCAGTATTTCTAGCCTGAGTGTTAATTGACAATTGCTTTAGAAACTGTGAAGCTGAGGGTGCCTCTTTCTGACTTAGTGGTGACAATTCTAGGTCCATGTCCTGGAGACAAACTCACAAACATAGAAACTTTCCAGCTAAGAGACATGGGTTACATCCTCCGACAGTAAAACACAGGAACAAAGTTAATGTTTCTCTGTGGAGAACTAAAGAGATGAGTGTGTGGTTCATGCTGGGCCGTCCACTGGCCCTGAGGTCAGAGTGATTTCTGGAACTTCTTGTTGGCGTTGGTTATTCCTTCCTGTCTAAGCCGCTGTCCACCTTCCAGAAGCATTCTTTGTATTCAGATCCCATTATCTGTTCCTTCCTCAGCACCAAGTCCAGGGTGAGATCAGCCCAGAGAGGAAAGAAAACAGCAATCCGATATTTCTGCAAGTTTTTCGTAACTACGTCACATGTATAATTTCTAACACCTTTCGATGGTTCATAGTTACATCATGTGGATCCCTGAGTGCTTTATACGGGTTGCCCAGGAGACCGAAAGTGGTGAAGTTGCTGTCCTGCCATTTGCCATCCCTGAATTGAAGTGGAGTGAATCATATCTGTACATTATAAAGATAAAGCATGTATCCCCTTACTTATCTAAAACTTAGATCTATTTCAGTGTTACACATAATACTAAGATGTCTGTTACAATTAGCTTCAGTTGTCAACCTGACATACCCAGGAAGACAGAATCTCAGGGAACTGCCTCCATCTGTTTGGTCTGTGAGCCTATCAGTGGGGCATTTTCTGTGAAACCTAGGTAGATGGATCTGTGCCATATAAAAAAAGTAGGCTGAGCTCATATGAGAGCCACCTTTCCTGTATAAGTGTAGCCCCCACCTCTCCTCAAAGAAGCCTCTCTTGGCGGCAAATGGAGACCATCACAGAAAACCATGACTGGACACACTGCAGAGATGAGCCGGTCATGAGGAGCCCAGTCCCAGTGGAGACATCGACGTCACAGCTCCTGCATCCATGGCTCAGGAAACATCATGAAAGAAGAAGCAAAATGATTCTAAGAGCCAGATTGTCAGGAAGTCTGCTGTGAAAGTCTCTCCTAGAAAGCTCTACATAACCAAGACCGAAACAACGACAGTATCAGTGAACATGTTAATGTTCAAAGGGAAGCTGCCATGGGGTCCCTGTGACAAAGAAGTGAAGTTAACCAATGACAGCTGGGGAAAAGAAGATGAGCATCTCCTGGGGGCGAGTCCACTTACTGGTTGTCTAACACAGAGCTGTCATCCTTGAAACCGTTTGTACACAAACAACAACACGGACTCATCAGGTTGAACTGAGTACAACATGAGCATACATACATGCAACAATTATAATCAAAGGAAAAGAGAGTGGAGGCTTTGATACTGTGGATATTGGAGGGGTCTGAGGAAGGGTAGCTGGGAGGGACTGGAGGGGAAAAAAGACGGGGTGAAAGTAATATATTTTAACTAAACCCATGAAAGTAAAGTAAATCTTTTTTAAAAGGTCACTACAGGCACATGCAGTTTTAATTTGAAGCTTTCACCCAATTTTATTAAGTGTTATTAGGGAAAATAGGTTAAAATTAAAAGATTTGTTAAAAGAGTAAAATAAAGAAAGTTGAGTAAGCCCTGGGGGCCAAGCTAGTAAGCAGCGCTCTGCCATGGTCCCTGTTTCAGTTTCTGGTGGCAGGATATTTGATCACACTGTGTGGAGATGTGGCTCTGTCCTTCCTTGCCTGCCTAAGGCACCTTACGATTGGATTAATACAGAGCTGGATTGTAGCTGCTTTTTTTTTTTTATTTTTTAAATCTTTGGGGAGCCCACCACCTAGCTCCCAAATAATAACATGGACACTTATTCTTTCTAATGAATGCCCAACCTTAGCTTGGCTTGTCTCTGGCCAGCTTTTCTTAACAATTATCCCATCTGCCTTTTGCCTTTGGGCTTTTACCTTTCTCTATTTCTGTGTATCTTTTCTTCTTACTCCATGGTTTGCTGTGTAGCTCGGTGGCTGTTCCCTGTTGTCCTCTCTCCTTCTTTTCTAGTGTTCTTACTCTTCCCTCTTCTCTTTTTCTCCATTTATTCTCTCTGCCTGGCAGCCCTGCCCATTCCTCTCCTGCCTTGCTATTGGCCATTCAGCTCTTTATTAGACCAATCAGGTGTTTTAGGCAGGCAAAGTAACACAGCTTCACAGAGTTAAACAAATAAAACACAGAAGAATGCAATGCATCTTTGCATCGTTAAACAAATGTTTCATAGCATAAACAAATGTAACATATCTTCAACTAATATTTCACAACACTGAACAGACAATAGCTAAGCAGGAGAGGATAGGCAGGACCTCCAGGAAGAAATAGGAACTCTGGGAAAAACCTAAGGCGGGAGGGATTCACCAGTTAGATGTGTAAGAAGCCAAATATACAGTATTGGGTACTGAGGAGAGGTAGCTAGCCACATGGCAGAATGTAGATTAATATGAACAGATTAAATTTTAAGAGCTAGTTGGGAACAAGCCTAAGCTAAGAAAAAGCTTTCATAATTGTTAATGTCATTATTTGGGAGCTGGCACGCCAAAGAAAGATTGCTACTGATCCTGACTTCAGGTTCCTTCCTGGAGCTCCTGCGTTGTCTCCCTCTATGGTGGACTGTAATCTAGAAGTACAAAATGAAATAAACTCTTTCCTTCCCAAGTTAATTTTGATTAGTGATTTATCATAACAACAGATAGCAAACTAGAATAATGTCTTAAACAAATATAGAAAAAAATTGAACTGACCAAAAGTTTAAATTTTATATTCGAAATTTGCTTGTGGAATCTAGTGAAAGCTGTGTCTGGAGAGAAAGGGTGATCTCAAATGCTTACTAGCAGAAGGAGAATAACATAAACATTTCAAGAAGCTAGTGGCTGAGGACAAAGCTCAGTGGTAAATTTCTTCCCTAGCCAGTGAAAACTTCAAATAAAGTATAATAAAATGTACCATAAATATAAAATAATTATTAAAATAATATTAAATTATTTTAAAGGATAATACTATTTAGTATGTCAGTTGAGACTTATTGAGAAAAATAGAAAGTATATCTAAAGAGTCACGTATAAAATGCCAGGTAGGAAAAGAGGAGGCATTCTGTCCAGTGCTACAGAGAGGGAGAGGGGGGCCCAGGGCCTCACCAACCAGGCAAGTTCTTGACCTCTGACTCTCATCAATGGCCTCGGCATAAATTATTAATAGACAAATTCCTGGGCAAATGCAACTTACTAAAATGAACACCAGAAGAACTGGAATCTTATAATATCCTTTTATGTGTGTGTAATAGAAGCCAGGGAGTAAGGTTGACATTTTAAAAATTAAGTTGAGAGTCAGAGCTGAAAGGGCACCCACTCAGTACATTGCTTTATCATTGTTCTGTAAGAAGACGCGTGTCCAGATTCAAGCTTGAGAAACCCCAAGCTTGCAGGACCATAGCAAACAATGCAGTCAGTTAATCTAAATTACGTAAAGGCCAATTTAAAGTTCTTTGCTATGTTGCAAGTTGTGAACCCAGACAACGTGATGTTGAACTTGATAAAATTAGAAGGTTAGCCGCTGAGGATGGACAAACTGGTCCGTCACCTCCTCCCTGGTGCTTCATGTTCCTTACCTCCTGGGCATCCGAGGAATACTCACCATCCTGATGCCAGAACATTTTCTCTTTGGATTTAGTGAAACACTGGTCCATATTTTCCTTGGAACATCTCAGAAGTGAGACCAGCTCAGTCCATTTTCTTTCTCTCTCCTATTCTAGGATGACAGGTCTATAAAGCATGGTGCCTTCTTCCGCAGGGAAGCTGCCACCAGGTTAAAAAGGGAATTCTTTCTAGGTCAAGCTGGCTGTAGGCTTTGTCACAACGTCAGCATTTGCAACTTGTTCCCTGTTACCTTTAGACTAATGAATTTATGTTCATTATTTTCTTATCATTGTGATAAAAAACAAAATCCATGACTGGAACAACTCATGGAAGGACTGGTTTATTTCAGTTCACAGTTTCAGAGATTTAGTCCGTGGCTGCAGGCAGGTGTGGCAGAAGGAACGATTCATAATTATGGTGGTCAGGAAGCAGAGAAAGATGCTGGAGGGCAGCTGCAGCCTCTAAAGGCACAGGCCTAGTGTTCTATTTTCTCCATCTGGACCCATCTCCAAGTTCCTGTCTTCTCCCACACCAGAGCCGCCATGTTGGGAAATGAGCATTCACCACGGAAGCCTGTTGCAAATTTTCCAGTGTGAAGTTATAAACTTTATTTAAGGCTCAATCAAAGCAAAGTTTGGGTTTGACATTACCTCTTTTCTGTGTGGAGTGTGAGTTTCTTCCCGCTGCAGTATATGCATTCATGTGTCATTATGACCTCGCCACAATCTTCAATTTCTCTACCATGTCCTCCCAGGCCATCCCCCCTCTTCCTGTAGGCATGTTCTTTCTCCTCTGAGCAACCATGCCCCAGACTCTGCCTTGGATGCTTCCTCTTACCAAGTCAGGCATTATGATATAGTGCACAGGGGGGGGAAAGTTCAAATCTAATCAGGGTGGGCTCAGAGTCCTGCCTCTGCTCCTTACAAAGTTCATCCTATTAGACTTTTGGTATCTTATTTTCTCATATATAAAAGGAAAGAAAAATGATTATCTGATAGGTTTGTAAGAGCATTGGTGAGTATTTAGAAAACACCATATCTGGGTTTATATTCCTATTCCTTGAATTTCCATGACCAGAACTTACTCTTGTTCCTGTTGTCTCCTTGCAATGTGGGGTGTCCTCTGAAGAACTCACATTCTCCCCACAGTCTTCCAGTGGCCTAGTTTCTTCCCAACCTATCCTACTGCTTTTCAGGAATCATGGTCCTTGTTTTTCTGCATCCGTGCCAGTATCTTAAAAGGGTACAGCAAGAACCACATTTTCCAACCTCAACGGGGTGTGCTGCGATTCTCTTAGACCACTGTCTATAATTAACATCTCGTTCCACACATTACAGAGCTGGGCAATGGTGCAGGTGAAGGGCTGAAATCAGAGCTTGGCCACTGAAACTTTCAGGACCTGAGCAATGATTTGGACAGAGAATTGTCTTAGTTTTTATTGCGGAGACAAAACACCATGACCAAGGCAACTTAGAGATGGAAGAGTTTGTTTGGGCCTACAGTTCTAGAGGGATGAGAGTCTATCACATCATGGCAGGAAAGCTTGTCAGTAAGTGCCAGGCATGGCGGCTGTGGCAGCAGCGGAGAGTCACATCTTAAACTGCAAGCAGAGAGCCTCTATCCTGTTTAAGGGTCCCCATGGGTAACTTTCTCATCAAAACAAAGGATCTTTGTTACTCAAGAAATCTTGGAGTTTCCTTGCCAAGAACCTAGGATGAGCCCCTAATTTTTTCCCATACAAGAGCATCTAATAAATACTCTTAGACTAGAATAAGAGGCTCTATTCTCCCTAAAAGATTGAAGGTACATTTCAAAGCCAGAAGATGTGGAATGAACCAAAAGCTAGAAGCCAAGTATTTGGGGACTCATTCTGCTCTTGAACCTGATTCAAGTCAAGGCACATATAGTTAAGGAATTTATCATATGCTCTATTTTTTAATATATTGGGGGATGGTGGTTATTTGAGACAAGGCCTCACTCTGTAGCCCAGGCATGCCTACATCTCTCTGAGTAAACCCGGCTAGCCTCATACTTGCCATCCTCCTGCCTCAGACTCACCAGTGCTAGGATTCCAGGTGTGTGTCCTGACTAGCAGACACCTTTGTCAGTAAATGCTTGTCTGGTTTCTCAAGAATGAGCATGGCTGGTGATGAATATAGTTTAAAATTTATTCTTTGATAAGTTCATACATGTATATGATCAACTTAGTTTCCCTAGTTTGGGAAACTTCGCTTTGCAAAAAATGCTCCCTAAAGAAGGTCCTTAGTTGGGTTTGCTGCTTCGGGGTATGTCTCAGAAAATCCCACTATAACCGATTGGGGGTAGTTTTCAATGTTATTGAGTGATTTTTCTGTAAGAATGGGCAAGTGTGTGTGTGTGAAAGAGAGAGAGAGAAACAGAGACACACACACACGCACACACAGAGAGAGAGAGAGAGAGAGAGAGAGAGAGAGAGAGAGAGAGAGAGAGAGAGAGAGAGAGAGAGAGAGAGAGAGAGAGAGAGAGAGAGAGAGAGAGAGGGAGAGAGAGAGAGAGAGAGAGAGAATATATGATAGTTGATTCTTAGGTCCAAAGTGGGTCCCCAACCCCCAAAATGACAGTCTGAGCTCAGCCCAGTCTGGGCTCTGGATTGCTAGTGGATAAACAAAAGTCTAAAGTCAGACTTCCTGAGGAGCTCGTGAAGCAGGCTTGTCTGTCAGGAAGAGCCACTGATAGTTTGCTGATGAAAGACTACACTTCCCAGCTCATCTTGAGGGCTACAGAAGTCACCTGTAAAAGGCTGCACCCCATCTTCTGCAAGCATTTTGGCCATCCTCACATGTGGGTAAAAAAGATGCCCCTGAGCCTTTCTTTCTTTTCCCCTTTAATCTTTTTAGAGTTGCTCTAAATTAATCTAACAATCGTGCCAGACTTATTTATGGTTTAAAATTTTGTTTTGATTGCTAAATGATTCCCAATTCTAGGGTTTCTCTGTGTTGTCTGTAAACTAGCTGTGTAGACCTGGCTACCCTCGAACTCACAGAGATCCATCTGCCTTTGCCTCCTGAGTGCTGGGATTAAAGGCGTGCACCATCATCTGGCTCCGACTTTTTTTTCCTGGGGGAAGGTTTTTGAGACAGCATTTCTCTATGTAACCTTGACTGTCCCAATTCCATTTTAAAGGCTCAAATTTAACAGAGACAAAACTGTAAAATCCTAATCTTATAAAAGGTGCCAACTTGTTGTAAACTGTTAAAGATAATTGAGACCTTCAAGTAAATGATCACCTTATAAATGATCAAATGATTTAATGTGATCAGAACTATGTATGTCATGCTAAGGGCAAATATAATTTATTTATAGAGGTAAGCCTAGTGAGAAACCAATTTGTACCTCCCATTTTGTAGTCTTCTGTATATAGTGCCAAAGCTAATCTTGAAACAAGTAAATCAAAATAAGTTTAAAGTAAACAGTTATTTAATGTAAAATATTATTCAAAATAGGGTATATAAAATTGGTTATGAAAGATTAATATACTTGCATGTGGAAAACCCCTAGGCTCAAGAAGTTGCCGTGGATGGAGCACAAATCATACCATTAGAAGAAGTCGTATGCTTGCCTCCTTACGGGACCAGGATGCATGGGAAATAAGACATGCCAGAAGTCTGCTGCTTCTACCTCTGGCTGCGTAGGCCTGACCAGCTTCAGCCATGTAGGCCAAACGAGAAAAACAAAGTGAACCAAAACCTCTTCCTTATTTAAAGACGAGTTACTCCTCCTGTCTCACAGAAGAGGGGATGGATGCCCTTGCCCAGAGGAAGATCTCAGAGTCTGCACCCACATCCTAACTGTCTCAAACAGCAGAGCGGCAAACACCAATTCCTCTGCCCTCAGTGTCTCCTGAACTGACACGTGAGGCTGCTGGGAACAGGGGGCAAACCTTGCCTACCAGAGACTGGGATGGGGTCTTCACGCTAGTTCATGAGTCATGCCCTTTACCCTAGCATTCAGTCTTCTTCTTAGCAAAAGCTAATCTCAGGGTCCACACCCTAACCACCCACGTTCCCTGATCATAGAAGGATGCCAGATACTGACATCCAGCTCACAGCTTTGTAAGTTATTCAGAATATCCAAATGGTATCTTTGACACTGGTTTTGTGTCTGTATGGTCAATAAAGGATTCTATGAAGTGATACCCCAAGCCCTCAGGTTCTTCAGGAGGAGATGGCTCAGATGAAGGAGTTTCTCTCCAAGCTGGGCTATCCTGTGGTACTTTGAGACTATAATCCAGTCTCTACCCAGACAGAGAGCACTGGGGCCAGGCCTGTGCTCTCCCCTCGAAGCCTACAAGTATAGGGGCTTTGGCAGTGAAGTAAAGCACCCGAGTAAAACAGAGACGTTACTGTTCTCTGGGTGTTCAACGAGGCTTGTGAATATTTTCTTAAACAATTCCAAAAGCCAAAAGCTCATTTAATTTGGTTATCTTGCTTTAGAAATTATGCCTCTAAACAACCAATCTATTTTAAATAGACTGATGTGAAGCAATATGCTTACTGCTGTCAGTGTGTGGTGACCTAGAGATTTGTCCTTCCACAGATGGGGTGGAGAGCTGGCTTTAGCCTTCGTTCTTAATTCAGACCATGTTACATGTAAATTATTTGTTACAGACTTGATGAGACTGGCCGCTTTCATCTTTCATCTGTTGGTTGAGTGTATGGAATAAAGATGTTATAGAGAATTTTTTTAAAAGATTTTGTTAATAGGCTAATTCTATAAAAATTTGAAAAGTGCATCATTTACTTTTGACAAGGCAGACACTATCTCTAGGATTATATTTTTAGTTAGAAATTGGAAGTCATTTCTTTTGGTGGAATACAACTTAAAATTGAATTGTCTCTTTACATAGCTGGACAATATAAAATATATTCACTATATTTTCTTGGAATGATAACCATTCAATGTTAACAAAAATATGTGTTTTCAAATATGTCTTTTCAAATACTGGACATGGTCACTTAAGGTAATAGTCCCAATTTTTAAAGTTTACCTTAAAGTTTAAACAAAAATTTTGTTTTACTTGATGTCTGAATTATGGTTTTATTACTGTGAGGAGCTACCACGATCATGGAAACTCTTCTAAAGGAAAATGTTTAATTGAGGCCGGCTTACAGTTCAGAAGTTTAGTCCATCGTCATCATGGTGAGAAGCCTGACAGCAGGCAGGCAGACACAGTGCTGGACAGGTAGCTGAGAGTTCAACATCTGGATCTGAAGGCATCAGCAAGAGACAGTGAGCCGCTGGGCCTGGACTGAGCTTCTGAGACCTCAAAGGTCACCCACTAGTGACACCCTTTCTCCAACAAAGCCACACCTACCCCAACAAGGCCACACCTCCTAATAATAGTGCCACTCCCTATAGACCTATGGGGGCCATTTTTATTCAAACCACCACACATGAGATACTCTTTTTGTGCATCCAGTAGTAGCTAGTGTTGTTAATCTTTGAAATAAATATACAAAGGCCATCATACTTGGAAGCAAGGGGTATCACTTTGATGATTTCTATTCAGGTTCCTTAGATGCTGACTTTAACTAACGTCTTTTACAAACCTGCCAGGTGCTGGTTCCTTGTGCTGGAGACTGACGTAACCAACAGCTGATTGGTCACCTTGTCCTTCTACAGAACTCTGACACCGGGTCAAACCAGTTGTACAGTTGCGTTTAATTCATATTAGCAATGATGTAAACGTTTTCCTCATGTAACCCTGTCTCTTCACGCTCCCCACAAAGCTGTACAGTTATTCCCTCCTGACCTCTGTTCTGGATCTTTGCCAACTGTTAAGTTCTGTCATGGCCCCTTGGATAGACCCTCTTCTGAGGCGTTCTAACCGCTGCTCCCCTCACCGCCCTCTGTGAGCCTTCAAACAGTTACCAAGATATCAATGCCCCCCAACCCCTAAGAGCAGTTTGGATGATCTCTAAAAGGACTGTTGGGCTGTGGACTATCCAAGTCATCTCTCTTTTTTGACACTCTGGACATTGTTTTGGGTCTCAGAACTGAAACAGCTAGACTGAAGCCTCCTAAGCTTCAATTCTCCTCTCTGTCTCATGGGCTCAGATCAGCCTAACGGCCTTCAGGATGCGGTGCCCACTGCAGTACTCCAAGGTTATAGGACCGGATCTGACTCCTGCTAAGGATGGGACCCGTGCCTCCTTGAACAATCTGTTTCCACACCAACAAATCCTAAGTGGTTTGAGATGGGGCCTAGAGACACAGGGACCAGGCACAGCTTCCCTCCGGTTCCCTCCTGCTCTGGCTCCTCCCCTGGGTCACTCTTTCCTCCTTATCATCCACACACCTGTGTTTTCACCTGTCTGTTAAATGTTTCGTTTTCTGAGCTTCACCCTAGACCCAGACAAATGTTCCACGTTAGCTCACTTGATAGCTCATACCCTACAGCAGCTCCATTTGCTCCTGATGCATCTGCACCGGACCTTTTGGATGCTGTGGAGAAACTGCCTGAAAGGAACCTTCATCCCTCTCACCCCAGGCCAGATACAACCCTTTACATTCCCCCTCTAGTCTCTCCTGTTTCCTTCCTTTGGTGCCCTGTAGCTCCCTGTCACATCTGCTGGCTCATCTGGTGCAACAGGCCTGGCAAGGGGACCAGTCATTTTCACCTTGAATCAAGTCTATTCCTACTTTCTCTCACTGGCCCGGTAATTGCATGATCCATTGCACCTAGTCAAGTTAATACTCCCCCCACCCCCACTACACGACCAGAGGGCCACCTTTTCAATGGACCCAGACTACTCTTTCTGACACAGATCCTCCTTGACGTAAAATAGCGATAGCACTCCTGTCTTGCATTTGTATATGTCCTCAGGTTGCTTGTGGTCATGGTTTTCTATCACACATCAGCAGAAATGTAGTAACCACACCAGATAGGCATTTCCAAGGCTTCGGAGTTACAGCCTTGAAAGGTCTCCCTGTGATCACAGGTGATTCCTCAGAGGCACCTGGAAGGATTAGAGTCACTAAGATCACGAGGACACTGGAAGCAGGAAATCTTTGCTTCAAAGTTGAGTCTTGTTTTAGATTCCCAGAAAGCATCCTGGGAAGGGAATAAATTCCCACCCAAAGTCACTCACAGAGCTGGGGACTTTTCATTGCTGTTTTAGCTGCTTGTGGAAGAAAGGTTATTTCTGAGCTGGCAAACCTGATGCGAATCTTAAATGTGCTTGCTGGCAAGAGGCCAGCAACTCTGGGTTGGGGGTGGGGGCTCCTTTCCTTCCCATACAGCCTTGATTTCCCCTCTCTAGCCTGTCTCAGGGGTGGCCAGGACTCTATCCTTGAAGCTGTTAGTTTGGGGATTTTGTTAGGTCAGATTATTAGTAATGATGATGAGGTTGATCAAATGATAGCTAACATTATTAGTGCAATGAAGTGCCAGGGATTAAGCTAGGACCTGCCTTTGTATGACCCAGCCTCCTTTGCCAGACCTCCAATCATGGGTCTTCTTATCTGATCCCAGGAGACCCCACCCCACAGCTTTGTCAGGGGCAGCATTGCTTCTTTTGATTTACAGATGAGTTCACCAGGGCTCAGAGGGGTTAGATAACTTATTTAAAATGCTTTAACTAAAGAGGCCTGTTTCCAACATGGGATCTCAACCTCAAAATCCACGTTTCTAACAGCCCATGCCACTGCACTTCAGTTTGACCTTAATGACGCAGGTGTATTGCTCAGCGTTTCACCTTGAGAGCCTTTTGTCTTCAGAGCTTCCTATCTGCCACTGATTCCTGGGAGATCCTTGTCTTAGTTGGGGTTTTTATTGCTGTGAAGCGACACCATGACCATGGCAACTCTAAATAAGTGAAAATATTTGATTGAGGAGGCTCATTTACAGTTTCAGAGGTTCAGTCCATTATCATTGTGATGGGGAGCATGGCAGTGTGCAGGCAGACATGGTGCTGAAGCTGAGTCCTGCATCCTGACTCAGAAGCACCAGGAAGTTGACTGACTGTCACACCAAGGGAAGCTTGAAAAAAAAATACTGCAAAAAATACTATATAT
>NW_026068067.1:480163-498109 GCF_014885135.2 Alexandromys fortis | reverse complement strand
TATATATATGTATGTATGTATATATGCAGTGACCACCTCCAACAAAAGGTGTGGCCCAGATTAAAAGTGTGCCCTCCAGCCTCAAGGTCTGGATTAAAGGTGTGTGTCACCCAGCCTTCTCCAACAAGGCCACACCTCCTAATAGTGCCACTCCCTATAAGTTTATGGGAGCCAAATACATTCAAATTACCACAGTCTTCACATAGGACTGTACCAGGGAGGTTGGGGTCGATGAGTCCAAAAGTGAGATGCTGTGTGCTGGGTGTGGGGGGAGCAAAGATAGAAATGATCTGTGTAACAGGATTTAGTTATATGCCTGGTGGCCTCAGAATCTATTTTTCCAACTGAGAGAACTTTCTGGTCCCACCCCAAGGTGTGCCACTGTCTGGAGGTCATCTCACAAATGCTTTTATAGATGATTAGTGCCGCCCAAAATGCTGACCCGTAATTATCTCACGGATTAGTAACTGCGCCCGGTCACAGTAATTCGACAAGCCAAGGTTCTTCTGGGTGAAGGATGACAAACCCTTTCCATGGTAAAAGACTCAGGGCTGGTGCAGTGAGAGGAACATTTAGGAAGTCTTGTCAGAGAATGGACCCTCAGTCTCACCCATTTCATTTCCCTCGAAGCCTCCATGAGAAATATGACTTCACTTGTTCAAGGTGCCGCATTTAGTAGAATATACAGTCCTTACACTATGAATTTTCTTCAACAAATCTATCTAGGCTAGGCATCATGGGACTTCAAAGATAAATCACCTATGATCACTGCCTTGAAAATCCGGAGATTTATGTGAAAGCTAAGACGGTTCCACAAATCACTACCACAAGGCAAGACAGGCAGTGAGTGGCCTGCGGGAGGGGGAGTAAATCGAGGTGGTGTATGAGAGAGAGTATTTCCTCTTGATGGTAATCAAAGGCTACCACGCCAAGAAGATGGGTCACTAAGCTAGCCATCATCTCCAAGTCTGACCCATAGACATACGGAGAAGCAAAGAATAAAGACTTAGGGCGGAGCAGCAAGCAAGCGTAGACACTGTGGCAAAATCTAATTTGCTCCGGTTTGTCACAGAAGAGACTGACCACAATAAATGAGAAATGGGATTTAGAATACGGGCCAAGTCGAGATGATGGAGTGCTCTGTCGAGGAACATGAATTTCTCATCTTACTAGGCATATATCATAAGAGATCCTCACAAGCTTCTTATAATAGCCCCTCGCTCCAGGGATCAATATAATATTGATCTACCAGGTGACAACATTATATGCGAAGAGGGGTTTATGGTTTCAGGCCTGGGAGGAGATTACCCGATGAGCATTTTGTGTCTACGGATAAATAAGAAGCAAGAGGGCACATTACTAGAAGCGCACTGCCTTCTGTGTGTGCCTCATGCTTATGTCAGCTACAGATAAAGATCCCTAAAGAAGCCGGCTCAGGGCCATGGCTCTTTTGCCGTAAATACCTGTAACCCTTCTTCCTGCTCTGCTCAACCAGCTCTTCTCTTTTGACCCTGCCTTGGACAACACGGGTCGGGAGAACCTTTAGGCCAATTATGGATCGTGTTAGTATGCTCACAGGCAGTTTTCCAGAGCCCTGTCTCATTGTGCTGATTAAATCGACTGTGCTGTCCCTGCTGCCCTGCAAGCACGGGTAGGACAATTAGGACAGCTCCCCTCTGCCTCCGGTCCCTGATCTGAACCTATAGCTTGTTCAGCCATCTTTCCTCTTCTTGCGTCCTAGCTCCACTCAGACATGGATCTGAGAATTTTATCTGTTGGCCCAAGGAACACTGAATTTACTACTACCACTTTAGACTCAGGACAGAATTGTTTTAATGCTAAGCTATACTGGCAGAATTTTAGTCGCATTTCTAGAATGTGGTGGAACTTGGGAAGCAGGGCTGAGCAGCCTGGACTTCAGCCCTGATTCTGCAGGATCTTTCTGTAGACGACTTCCATGGATTGCATGATGCCCATCGCCCATTTTGTTCTCCACTTTACAAAAACAGCTAACATTTCTAAGTCAAGAGGTTCTGGGGAACTCATTCTAACTCCAGTTCTAGGATGATGATCTGCCGGCTTCAGCTGGTCCACATATCTTCTCCCAGAGGTTGCAGTTCAACCCTGCATCAAGACGAGATTAGAGTCAATAAGAATAACCTCTGGAATCCTGCTTGAACTACTGATGAAAACAGTGTTGCAAGGAGGAAGCATAGAGTTCTGAGGTGCCTTCTGGTCCAGCTGATTCCACCACTATGGAGAGGGAGAAACAGAGATGGAGGGGGAGAGGGGACTAATATTATCATTAGGTTTCAAATCTCATCTGAGTGGATGGGAGATGTATCTCTAAACCATAAAATTCATTTTGTCCCATGAGCCTGTTTGGAATGAGTCTTAAATTTCTTGCAACTCGATCATCTGAGCTGTGTGATGATTGGTGAGTTATGTTCCCTCGGAACTTGGGTTCCCTCACCTGTCAAATGAGCATCTAAGCTGCCGAGTTACCTTCCAGAGTTTGGCTTGGAGTTCTCTGTGGGAAACCAACCAGCCTGTTTCGTCTGACAAGAAAGACAGAAAAAGAATTGAGGGCAAATTCTTTTAAGATTTCTCCTTTGGTAGATATTGGTGGAAGTGGTCCATTCTTAGGGAATTCTGCTTTTTAGTTGAGGCCCGAAGAATGGTGAATCTGGCAAAACAAAGTGTTTCCTTTCTGATGGAAACATCCAAAAGTAAGCAAGAAATCTGGGACTAGATTGTCTCAGCATCTGAAAATCATAATCACAAAATCAGGCAGCTATCAGCCCCGGGGGTCCACATGCTTACGCCTCTCCTACATCTGCCCGCATAAGGCAGAGTCTCCCCACTTTCATTTAGGCATCTTACATTGTAGTGTGACTGTGGATTCCTGGAGGGTGAAGCCTGGGTCTTAACTCAGCTTCTCCATGGTACCTAGTTTGGTGCTTTCTGTCTTCACAGTGAGCTGAGGCTAAGAGGCAGAACAAACTGAGTGACAACTCAAAGGGAGAGCACACCGAGCTCCAGCTAACAGCCTCGGGTGGGAGATGAGAGGAAATGAGGCCATACAACTACATGTTGGGAGCTCCTGGAATGCCTGGATAAGGTGTTTGCTCCATGCACCACCTTGCAAAAGAGGGTTAAACCATGAGGCGCTCAGAGGACACGTGACCACACGCTCTCAGTCTCCCTGATGATCTCGGCTGGTGACAGACCATTTGACACGGAGAATTTGTGTGAACTGAAAACATATTTTTCTCTCGAGACAGCTTGGGAAGAGTCTGGCTTTTGCTTTTGGCACCCTTCCAAGAGCAATCAATTTCCTCTTTAGGCTCATTCTCCACAGGTGTGAACAATCAGGGAGCTGAGAGGAAAAAAGCAAAATCAGACAGGTATACATAGAAACACATATAATATGTATAAGGAAACACACATACATATAGAACACCACACCATAGAAATGAGTACACACACACACACACACAAAATGTACTTAGCCACTCTTCTGATTCATCATACACAATAAACAAATTCATCTTAATCTTCCCCCAAGCCTATTTTCCTATGAATCGTGTGTTTCTGTTTCCTTTTCCCAAATAAGTTATCAATATCTTTGCAATATTGCATGTCCCCAGCTAAGCATCCTATGAGGCTTATCCTGCTGCCACTGCCTCCTCCTCCAGTCTGCAATCTTTAGGTTCTATCCTCATCATCTCGTCAAGACAACTCTATGCTCACGTTTTCCTTGAGGCTGCCTGAACCACGGTTGCCATCTCAACAGTATGTGCTGGTTTTGAAACAACTGCAAACTTTCAGAAAATTATGAAAACAGCATAAATTCCCTTTTGCACTCAATTCATCTGAGAATAAGCTACCAAAAAATGTAGCCTCATTACCTTCAAATAATGCAATTACTGTGAAATCTGCAATACAGCGTTACTTCCAGGAAATTAAAATGGATATATGATGGCGTTGGGATAATCTTTTTGTACACAGTGCAAAGATGTGTCTCCGTCCTTCCTCACCTGCCTAAGGAACCTTCTGTTTGGTTTAATAAAAAGCTGAACGGCAAATAGCTAAGCAGGGGAGAATAGGCAGGACTTGCAGACAGAGATACGAACTCTGGGAAAGAATCTGAGTTGGAAGATTTGCCAGCCAGACTCAGAGGAAGCCAGGTGTACGGTACTGAGGAGGTAATGAGCCATGTGGCAAAATGTAGATTAATATAAATGGGTTAATTTAGGTTTTTAGAGCTAGTTGGAAACAAGCCTAAGCCAAGGCCAAGCTTTCATAATTAATAAATAGTTTCTGTGCCATTATTTGGAAGCTGACAGCCCAAAGAAAGACCTGTTACATGACTGGGCAAGAGAGATGGCTCAGAGATTAAGAGCACTGGTTCCTCTTCCAGAGGACCTGGGTTCTATTCACAGCGCCGACATCTACAGCTGACAAACACCTGAAACTCCAGTTCCAGATGATCTGACTCCCTCTTCCAGTCTCTGCTGACATCTTCAATCACAAGCAAATACCACCTTACAGATCACACACACACACACACACACACACACACACACACACACACGCAAGCACACACACATACACAGAAAGAGAAAGATAAAAATGGACTCATGACTACAGTCTACAATCCAGACCCCACTCAGCTCTTCAGTGTTCCAGGGCTCGGGTTGGTGGGCAGACACAGCTCAGCTACACGCTGCACTTGATCACAACTTTGTTCATCCTGTGACAGGGCCGTCTTCTGGCTTTTCTGACCTTAACAGTCTTGAAGACCGAAGGCTGCTCGGCGGATGGCTCAGTGTGCTGCTGTAGCCTCACAAGTAGGTGACTTTCCTATCTTGGCGGATGGCTCAGTGTGCTGCTGTAGCCTCACAAGTAGGTGACTTTCCTATCTTGGCGGATGGCTCAGTGTGCTGCTGTAGCCTCACAAGTAGGTGACTTTCCTATCTTCGGCCTGGCATGATAGATAGAAGTGACAGGACGTTCTTCTCCTCGATTTCAAGTTGTTATCCTTGATCGCTTAACAAGGAGCTTTTATTCAGCTGCATAAAAATTTTCTCCTTTACGGTTGACAATTTTTCTTCTTTTTTTCTTGAGGATAATCAGTTTTATTAAAATTACAGAACACTTAAAAATAAAGACTACAATGCACAATACATTTGTGTTTTTATTGTCTAACTTAAAAAAGATGTTTTCAACCACAACGACCATCAAGTTTTATCTCAAATGAGTGTTCTGTGCAGCTCCCAAGTGACTTCTAACCTCACCACCATCCCTGTGGGTAGGTGGCTTGTTCCTACTCAGAAGGACAAGTTTTCTTCTTCCTATTGTGACGCTCAATTGCTCTTCTCAGGCCTTTATCCAGGATAAGGTCCAGTGTTTTCATGTCTGTGTGGCTGCAGCCAATTCCATGAGAGCCGGCCTTGTTTCACTCGTCCCAGAATTTGCTCACAGCAGCTTCCTCTTCACAGGTGTGACCACACACTACTAATGACTTCCTCTTCATAGGTATGACTACACTATTTTTCTTTTCCAGCTGTGTGTCCTGGGGCAGAAGAAGTTGGCCTGGCTCTTGGTTACAGTCATATCTTCACCAGCTCCCTCTGTCCCATTGGCCCCTCTGTTGCATGCACTCCATACTGCTTCTTCAGTTCTTTTAGCTGTTGTTTAAACCGTATAGTGTGTTCATTGACGTCAAGGTCAGCCTCAGAATTCTTACCTGTACAGCCAACACTTTCTTCTCTAATAGTAAGTCTAAATCTTTTCTTCTTCTTTGACACGATTTATTGTAGACTGGATAGCCTTAATGTAAGGATTTGATCCATTTTAGCCAATTCAGCCATGGTCTTTCCATACTTGGTTGACTACTTAGTTCAGCCAATCTCTACAAGACCAAAAGCAGCATCAGAGGGGTGTCCACGCTGGAGCTGAGGCAGGGTTGGAAAGTTTTGATGAGGAGAAAGAGGACTCAACACCCCTAAGGGATGTGAAATGAGTTTGTACTGGAGCACCCTGGCGTTTTGACATTGTTATCTGACTGCCCAACCTAGCTCAGTGATATCCGCCTGAACATTACACTCAGAGACCCCAATTCCTTTCTTGGCTCCCTTCCACGCTGATTTTTTTCTCTCTGGAAGGGAAGGAATGACACTTTGAAACTTCATAAATACTTTGCTTTCATCTCTCTGTTTACTCTTTCCATCAGTATGGAGTTGTAGATTCTGGTTTTGACCACTTAGACTCTTGCTACGATCTATTTTGATGCTCACACTACTCTAAATTTGATTAGCTGTGGGCCTTTCGTGCTGGACTCTGTACTTTTGATATCACTCATTGATTTTTTTTCCAGCATATTCTCACTTTCTGGTATAATATCTAGGCTTGCCTTGTATGTGCCCATCTCAGCTCTAAAAGAAATCATTCATTTCTGTGAGGCGCCTTTTATTGAAGAACTACATTTAGAGACCCAGATCTATACTGTGGGTGTGCTCTTAGGGTTACGTTGTCGAGACTCACAGGCGCTCGCTCTCAGTGGGCAAGCGAAAGGCTGTCCTCTCACGGGCTTTTAGCTCTGCGAGTGCCCTGTGTGTAGGTATGCTGACAATCACGGGTTAACTGCAGCATTGTCAGTTTGTTACGGTTTTCTCCCTTTGCATATTTATAAATCTCTAACCATTTAGAGACTAGTCTCCGAGGCTGGAGGATATGGCTCAGTGATAGAGCAGTTTCTTGGGATGTGCAAGGTCTCTCATGTTCTATGTGAGGGAGAGAGAAAGAGAGAGAGAGAGAGAGAGAGAGAGAGAGAGAGAGAGAGAGAGAGAGAGAGAGAGAGAGATTTTTGTCTGCAGTTGTCCTTACTGTATTTATTTCTCAGTCCCTGTGTGTGTGTCCTGTCACCCTTACTGGTGCCCTGCATCTAACGCAGGCATCTTAGTCTCTGTGACCCCCATCCTGGGCTGCTGTCCTGCTGTATCTGAGCTGTCATTCACCTCACTCATCTGGACGTGACCTCCATTCTGGCTGGAGCCTGTGAGGTTACACTTTGTACCCTGCCTGGGCAAGCACTCCAGGCCAAGCTGCCACCTGCATGCCCTTCTGGACTCAGACACACGGAGCTGAGACGTCTCCTGTGGATGTGCCCTTTTCATCCCCAGTGGCTCAGAAACGCCATGCTGTCCCTTAACAAGTGCTCTGTCTTCCTTGGGCTCCGCACAGGCCCTCCACATGCCTTGGTGGAATGCCTCAGGTGATCTTTTGTCTATCCCTCCTCCGAGCTCTGAACTCCTTTCTATTGCTCAAAAAGCTCTCACAATAAACACCCTCTGTTTGGAACAATCCTCTTCATTTTCCTTCCTTCCGTCTTTTTTCCTCCCTCCCTTTCTCCTTTCCTTCCTTTCTTATTGAAATGAATTTGGTTTCATACAATATATTCTGTTCCCCCCACCTTCTAAGTCCACACTTTTTATTTTTAAAAAACAATTTTAAAAAAACACAAAAAACAACACACACACATACATGCAATCAGAAACAGAAGCTGAAATACACAAGCAAAAGACTACTAAGGCAGTGAATGCCAGAGACAAACTGTATCCGACAAAGTCTACAAAAATGCCATTGAGTTCTTTTTGCATTAGCTATCTGCGGCTGAGTTTAGGGCTACCCTGGAGTGTGATTAATCTACCCGCTGAGACTCCATTAGTGAGGACTGACTTTCCTTGGCCAGTAGGTATCAATTGTAGATGGCTTCTTGATTAGGAGTAGGAGCCCTTTCTACTTCCTCCTTCAGCACTGGAACCCCATCTGACTTGAACCTCCGCAGGCCCTGTGCATGCTGCCCTGGTCCCTGTGAGCTTCTGTGTGCACCAGTGCTGTTGTGTCCTGAGGACAGCGTTTCCTTAGCCATCCATCATCTCTGCCTCTTACAATCTGTCTGTCTCTTCTTCTGCATAGGTCCATGAACTTTGAGGGGAGGGTTTGACGACGACATCCCATTCAGGACTGGGTGCTCCGGTGTCACTCACTTTCTACACATTGTCCAGTTGTAGGTCTCGGTGTTAGTTCCCAGCTACTGCAGGAAGACGCTTCTCTGATGACGGCTGAGTGAGGCACTGACCTATGGGTACAGCAGAACGTCATCGGAAGTCATTTAATTGCTATGTTCCTTGAGCACAATAGTGTCTGGTTTTCCTCTAAATCCCTAGCCTATCCAGTCTCGGGTTCTTGGCCACCCTAACAGTGTCAGGCACGGGTTCCATCTCACAGAGTGGGACGTAAATCTAATCAGAGAGTGAGCGAATATTTTCACATTTGTGCCACTATTGTACCAGAGTGCCATGTAGGCAGGTCACCATTGTAAGCTGCAGGGTTTGTAACTGGGTTGATGATTCCCTTCCTCAAGTACCACGAATACTAGCAAGAAGGGGTGACACCTCTAATTAGGTGCCTGCTCGACTTTTCCATGTTCAGTGAAATAGGTAAGTGTTGTCTGCAGCAATAGGGATTTCCATTATTGAGTAACCAATAGCCTTAGGGATAGCCTGAGATGTTTGGAGGTTTCAGTGGGACCCCTTTGGCCCATGACTCAACTAAATGCAACCTTGGCACTGGAGAGTTATTCATTGATGGTGGAAGTGCAAATTTGTACAGCCACTCTGTCATTCAACATGGTGGTTCATTGGGAAGCTGGGAATAGACTTACCTCAGTTATGGATCTATCTCCAGCTGCACCAGTCTTGGGCATACAATATCTTACCACGGAGATGCTTGTTCATGCATGTTCATTGCTGCTCTAGTCATGATAGCCAGGAATTGAAAACAGCCTAGATGTTCATCAGCTGATGAATGGATAATGAAAATGTAGTACATTTACACAATGGAATATTACTCAGCCTTTAAAACATGAAGTTGTGAATTTTGCAGGTAAATGGCTGAAGCTAGAAAAGAATCATCCAGACCCCCAAAGACAAATATTATGTTTTCTCTCATATGTGGCTGTTAGTTTTTATGCCTTCACTATACATATTACAGTCCATATAACCACAGAGGTTAGGTACCTAGTAGGGGACTAGGTGGGAGAAGAAGATCTCCCAATGAAGAGGAAATATAATATATTGTTATAGAGAGACACAGAGGAGACTGGAGTGGGGGATTAAATGGGGAGGTAGGCAGAAGGAAGGAGTACGTTTACCACTTTGCCCTCACACAGGCTATAGTTCTCCTCTAATGGACTAAATTATACCTCATGTTTCCTAAGTGTGCCTCACACTAGTTGAGATCTGGATATGGAATTCCACAGCCTGTCCAAGGACATAATCCCAAATTCTTGCCCAACCCAGCATCTGTCATGTTCCAAATTCAGTTACAAAAACCCTCTTAGCTCTTTTAACGACTATATTCTTATAAATGAAATTAAATTGGTCTTGAGATCAATCCTCTATGAGTAAGTGCATCCCCTGAGAGTAACTAGTTATTCTTAGGGTTCAGACTTTTTTTTTTAAATGAGAAAGTTTTTCATACAAGTAATTTTATTGTGTATTCCCCTCCCCCAATACCACCCAGATTCTCCATCTAACTTTATGTTCTCTCTCTCTCTCTTTCTGTCTCAAATAAACAATAACAAAAAAATAAGAAATACACACATGCACATAAAAACAAAATCTGAGATTAAAATAAACAAGCAAATGACTAATAAGACAAAGAATCTAAACAAAGCCATATGAGACAAAACACCCGCAGAAATACCACTTAGGTTGTTTAGGAAAAAACAAAACTGAGTCTCCTTTTGCCACAGAGCTTCTTAGTGAGAAGTAAGAGCGCTTTCGTCTCTTAGTGCTGGGGCCCCCTGGCTGCCACAGTCTCTGGGAGTTCTTATGTGCAGCAGGCTTGTGTCTGGAGGACATGTTTCCTTGGAGTCACTGGTTACGTCTGGCTCTTATAATCCTTCTGCCTCCTCTTCCACATAGATCCCTGACCTTTGACAGAAGGGATTTGATGGGGATATCCCATTTAAGACTGTGTGTTCCACATCTCCCATGCTCTGCGCACTGAGCGTTGGGACTTCCCGATGCCTCCACTTCATGACGTACGGCAGCTCGTGAGCATCAGCACCCTCATCGTTGAGCCCGGGTGTGCCGCCTTATTTGATCATCGGCTACATAAAGATCAAGTGTGATCCCTTTAAAGTTAAGATTTGAGCATTTGGTCCAAGTTTAGGCTCCACTTTCACTTTCAGCTTTTTAACAAGAAGCTCTTGACTGAGTTCTTACGTCATCATCTTCACATTTTATCCAAGGGCTACTATATTCAGGTAGAGCATTGTGTAAGTACACCAAGGGGACATCCGACCATTTTATTATTTTGATCCCTTGGAGTTTGGGGGCTCAGGATTATTACAATCAATGCAAATACCACCACCTGGTTATTTCATAGGTTTTTTAAGGACAGAAGGAGCTTCATACTCTCTTCCTGATCTTCAAGTACAAGTCCCCAGGTCTGCCTAGTTTTCTCCCAGCATATGCTGGGCTCTGGTACCCATGAATGACTAATGAATAAGCAATCTCCTACTACATGGGGTGACACAAAGCCCTGAGAGAAAGATAGCACTGATTTGGTCAGAGCCCTGGTGATCCCATCACCTCTCAATGAATGGGTTTACTAGCTGAGGACCAAGCCTTCAACACATGAGCCTTTTGGTAGCCTGCTTTGTATTCAAGTCATAGTATTGGGTAAAGATTAATTTCCAATAGTGTTTACATAATGGAAAGAATATTATTTTGGCACTGAAATGTCTTTTAATAATATCAAAATGTCAGAAAAGTAGCTGTTCAAACTCTGAGTCCCACAATCACTGGGAATGACTGGGAAAATGCAAAGTCTAGGCAAACACACAGACAAAGCACTGAATGAAAAGCGCTGAAAATACATTAAGGTTCATGACATTTTGTTTGGCTTGGCCCTTCCATCTCCCCAGTGCAGGGTGGTATCGCCTGAAGAAAACCTTCATTCCACATCCCAGTTCTCCCTTGGGCTTTCTTCTTTCCTATTTCCTCCCTCCCTCCCTCCATCCCTCCCTCCCTCCCTTCCTTTCTATCTTTTAAATTGAGACCTGGAAACAACATTGCGATGTCTCTGGGGCTGTATCAGGGAATGGCTTCTCTCACTTTTGGTTCGAGTATTCAAGGAAAATAGGGGATAGTTTAGATAGGATGGAGGTCACTCTGAAAAATAATCAAGAACTTCACTGTGCTGATAGCAGAGAGTCTGTAATTCTACAGCAGCATCCAAAAACCAAAAGGTGACGAACAAGGGAAACACAATAGAGATGGAATCTGAAGGTTCACAGGCAGAAGCAAGGAAATTTTAGAAAATAACGTAGTTTACAGTAGCCCTTCATATTGGAATAAAAATACCATCCCAGAGACGATGCACTTGAGGGAAATGTTTAGAGGCTGGAAAACTAGCTAGGCAGATCTGCAACATCTTCCCCAGCATAAAGCCAACCCATAAAGACTGGAAACAGTGACTATTTATTCAAATGCCTACATATGAGCAAAAACTCACAAAACATATGGAAGAGAAAGGAAAATGAAGGTCAGGCGAAGAAATGATAAAGAGAAAATGACCCAAAGACACACAGGTTTCTAAATGAAGAGTTTAACACAACTGTTAATCAGGCAAAACCAGATAAACTAAAGCTGGAAATGGGCATAAAATATTCTGAAAATGCTTTCAAAATAGAGAGGGGAAACTTAAATTTTGAAGGGATAAAACATGAATGTTGGTGCTGGAAGTAAAATGATTGAATTTAAAACTTGGATGGAAGGGTTCACTATCAACTCGAGCAAGCAGAAACATCAGTGAGCTAGGGAACAGGTCATTTGAAGTGATCACATCCAAAGACTGAGATAAAGAATGAAGAAAAGATAAGGTGCAGCTACAAATAGTCTCCGGCCCACTGGTTCCCTTGGACTGGGTTTTCTCTGCCAGCCTATTCCCGAAGCTGCTTATGAAGTAATCACTCCGAGGCTTAATAGTAATTACATACTCTTTGGCCTATTAGCTCATGCTTCTTGTTAATTAACTCTTATATCTTAAATTGACCCATTTTTATTATTTTATATTATACTGCTGAGGTTTGTGGTTTTTTTACCTATTGCTTCTTGGGTGGCTACATAGTGTCTGCCTGACTTCATCTTTTTTTTTTTTTTTTTTGGACAGGGTTTCTTTGTAGCTCTTGTAGACCAGGCTGGCCTCGAACTCACAGAGATCTGCCTGCCTCTGCCTCCTAAGTGCTGGGATTAAAGGTGTGTACTACCACTACCAGGCAACTTCATCTTCTTTCTCCCTGCATTCTCTCACCTAGTTATATTCTGCCCTGCTATATGCCAAAGAAGCTTTTTTTTATTGATCAAGGGTGCTAAAACATATTTATAGCATACAGAGGGGAATCCCTCATCATCTCTCCTGTTCTGTCTAAATAAAAGGAAAGTTTTAAGATTAATATAGTAAAATTACATATAACAAACAGGTATCAAGTAATAATTACAGCTATAATATTTCTTTGTGAGTCTAAATTTTTATATCTAATTTATCTTTTATCATAACTAAGGAAAACTAACTATAACTGTCTTTAACTTCATCAACAACCCCAGAAGGATATTACTTAAGAAAACAGGAAGTGCATTGTAAGCAACTTTCAATACTCTAGAATTAACAGAGACATATCTCTGCATGGACAGTCACCCAAAGTTCTTCTGTAACATTGGGGCATCCCTCTTCAGCCTACATGTCCATAGTATCCAGCAGACATTTCCTTGAAGCAGGAAATTTGAAAAACCGTTTTGCCTATATTGGTAGTTTGTCAGTCACTTTCTTCTGTGTCCTGTAAAATGTCTGACAGTTTTCTCTGTGAAGCAGGGACACTGAGGGACCATACCATCTTTTGGAAAGTTTAGCAGTCACTTTTCTGTAAATCCTGCATATCTAGTTCATACAACATACCATCAAGCAATCCAGGCAAGTGTAGTTTCTTGCCCAAATGGCTAGTCTTGTCACATTGAAGATAAATTCCATAATGGGTTTCTTCAATGTCCATTAACCTCTCTGAAGAAATTGGTGCTGCCAGAAGTATACATGTCTCACTGTTGAGAAAAGTCTAAGCTCTTAAAACCTTTTAAATGCCATATTTTGTAGGTCTTTGAAGTGTTGAAGATTATATATCTAACTGAAATATATCTCTGTATATTTAGAAAACCTAACTAACATGACTAAAAGTTTGATTATTGTAGATGATTATCTATCAATCTGTATTTTTAATTTTACATTACATTTTAAATGAGCTGCATAAACATAATACCTTAAATAAGAGTAGAAATTTATATGGCAACAAAATTGTATCAATAGATCAAAATCCATACTAATACATTTACCTTTATATATCTCTCCGTTATTTCTTTTCTTTCTTTTTTGATGTGGGATTCCCTTCTTGCGCTGTAAATACCACTGGTTAATAAAGAACTGCTTTGAGCCTATAGCAGAGCAGGGCAGAACAGAGGTAGGTGGAGAAACTAAACTGAAAGCTGGGAGGAAGAAGGCAGAGTCAGAGAGAAGCCATGTAGCCCTGTTAGAGCCAGAAGGAACTTTGTCTGGTAAGCCACAGCCACTTAGTGATACACAGATGAATAGAAATGGGTTAAATTAATATGTAAGAGTGAGCAAATAAGAAGTTAGAGCCAATGGGCCAAGCAGTGATTTAAATAATATAGTTTCTGTGTGATTATTTTGGGAGTCTGGGCAGCCAGGAATCAACAAGTGGCTTATTTCAACCTTTCTTTCTTTCTTTCTTTCTTTCTTTCTTTCTTTCTTCCTTCCTTCCTTCCTTCCTTCCTTCCTTCCTTCCTTCCTTTAGAAATTGACTATGACCATTAACCATTTATAACCAACCCTTTGAAAATGAAAACAAACATTTATCAAACAATCATTTTGGGAATCTGAGCAGAGGTTTCTCCAAACTGCTTCCTGCTGCTTGTTGGGTGAAGGATTTTTAGGGTTCATGGAGACCTTTCAGGGGTTCTTGTTCCATCAAACCACATTAGCCTGGAAGAAATCCATAGGTTCTCATTTTTTTGTAGAAACAAAAGCATAATATCTTTTCAAAGTAACATATTCTTAGACTCAAATTTTCAATTCAAGATACCTTTAAAATATATATGTTGATTTAGTTTAGCAACTCCTACAATGAAATGTCTCTCTGCAGTTAACGCATTCCCAGTCAAACAATTCAAAGAAAACATATTAATATACATAATCCAGACTCTCTGTGTATTTCCTGTCTTTTCATGGCTCTTTTATACTACTTTTACTGTCTCTTTGTTTTATTTTTTAAAACTATTTCTTTCTATAACTGTTTATACCTATTTTTCTTAAGCTTATGTACATTTAAAAAATACTCTGTGACCCATTTAGGGGTTTATTTTTGTCTGAATCTGTCTTTATTGTATATCTGTAATCATTTTTTTGACCGGGAACACTTTTAAGATGGTAAGCAGCTTGGTCACAGTGGCCCTGGATGCTGGCCCTGCCTCTTTTGGCCTTTTAATAAAGCAGAGATATATTTACCAACAGCTATGGGATCACCAGGTAGGAGCTGTGCCCACCACCACAACTCTGGGAAGAAACATGCATCACATAAACTTTTTTTGTCTGAGTGAAAGCTAAGTCTGCCATGTAGTGCATGCACTACACAGCCTGGAAATATCTCTGTGTATGGTGGCAGGAATCTGCCATGTTCTCCTTCCTGTGCATACCTAGTTGACCTGATCTGGCTGGTCTACAAGGCAGGAAGTACTGAACTACTGGTACGCTCTCAGTTACTTTCCTGCTAATGCCAAGAGGGTGTATAAGCACCCAGACCCAAAGTGGGTGGTGGGTCATGTGAATCAGTCCCACGTTGGGCTCCAGGTATAGCTATAAATTTTCTCCATCCCACTGGCTTCCCTGGAGAGGGTTTTCTCTGTCCACCTGTTCCTGAAGCCACTTATGAATTAACTTTCATAAGTTTATTTCAATAACTTTATTACATACTCTTTGGCCTATTAGCTCAGGCTTCTTATTAACTAACTCTTATATCTTAAGTTAAGCTGTTTTTACTATTTTATATTTTACCATGAGGCTCATGGTTTGTTTTCTCTTGATTCTTGGGTGACTGCATGGTGCCTGCCCAACCCTGCCTGCTTTCTCCATGCATTAAGCTTAGTTCTCCCACCTAACTATATTCTGCCCTGCCATACCCCCAAAGCAGTTTTTATTAACCAATGGTAATAAAAAATAGTTATAGCATACAGAGGGGGAATTCCACTTCAGTAAGGGATGCTACAGGATTTACTCATGGACCAAGATAGCCAGGAAGAGGACTAGGAGGGGAAATAGAAAGAAGAGGCTTATTTGAGAAAGTAACCTCTGACCCACACATTTAAAAAGTTAAGGGACATATCAGATTAGGAGACTAAAAAGCTCCAGCTATTATAAACCTAAAGAGATCTGCACAGACACAGTACAATCAGCTCATTAGAATAAAAGGCAAAAAGAGGGACTGGAGAGATGGCTTAGTGGTTAAGAGCTCACATTGCTTTTGCAGAGGACCCAAGTTCCCTTCTTCCCAGCACCTACGTTGTATAGTTCACAACTGCCTGTAACTTCAGCTCTGGAGATCTGATGCCCTCTGACCTCCACTGGTACCAAGACTCATGCACACACACATACATATATATATATGTATATATATACACACACACATATATATATGTATACACACACACACACACACACACACACACACACACATATATATATATATATATATATATATATATATATAAAAGAAAAAATAAATAAAAAGAATAGTCTTGAGAACACCACAGGAAAAGCAGACAATAACATGCCAGGGAGCTCAGTAGGGTTATCCATGTACTACCCAGGAGACTCTACGTGCCCAAAGGATGACACATTCAAACTGCTGGAATGAAAGACTGACAGCGAGGACAATCAATATGCCAAAGGAGTCACTTGAAACAAAGACTTCGCCAGTAAGTGAAAGCTATGGGATATCTTCCCACTAGGCTTGCCCTACAAGACCACAGGAGCCTCCAAATTGAAACCAACAGATGCCAGAGAACAAAGTGAGGTCACATCTAGACAGAAGTCCTCTAGCAAAAGCAAATAGATGGGAAACACAGAAACCTGCATCATTTCTGCATAAGCCAGCCTTCCGTGTTTGTTTAGTATGTAGAGACGAATGTAAATGTAACTCTTCACATTCAGAAAACTAGCAGTAGAAAGAAACTTATCGCAACTGATAAAGCCAATAGGAAAGACTTCAGCACAAACACTCGCACCAGGGAAGGGGCAAAGGCTGGGTCTTTACCGTTAGGAAAAGGCAGGGATGCCTCCCCTCCCCACACCTCTTCAAAAGCAGATGTTTAAGATTTCTAGCCCAAACAATAGGCAACAGAAAGAGATGATGGGCATTTAAATTGGAAAAAAAGGAGAAAATTTCACTCTGCTTATAGGTGATATGATCTTACACATAGAAAATCCTGTTAAGCTAATAAGCGAATTCAGCAATGTACTGAGGTAAAGTAATAATATGAAAACCAATTGCATCTCTATATACTCTCAGTAAATAATATGGAGAGGAAATTATAAAAAAATTCTGTATGCAGCATGGTAAGGATATGCTAGAAATTTAATAAAGTCTACTGAAAGAATTAAAGATTTACACAGAAATACATTCTATATTTGTGGATTAGAATATTTAACATTATTAAGATGTCAACATTATCCCCAAACAACATATAGACTCAGTACAGCCTCTATTTAAAAAATTCAAGATATTTTATATAAAAAATGTAAAAACTCATCTCCAAATTCACATGAACTATTAAGAAACCAAATAGCCAAACTAATCTAGCTAATAATTTTTTTTTATAGTCTGGGTTTGGAAGATTCTCTAAAGGCTGCCATGTTGGGACCCAACTGTTAGTACTATTATGGAGTTGGTAGAAATTATAGCAGGCAGGGCCTGGTTGGAGGAGTTAGGCCACTGGGGCAGGTCTTTGCAGGGTACATCTGAACCCTGGCTTCTCCCTTTCCCCGTCTGCCATGTGACACCACTGTGCTCTAGCACATGACTCCCACAGTGATGCTTGGCCTTAGTCCCAGAAGCAGCATGACAAAGTGACTGTGAGCTGGAAGTGAACTCAACCTCGCCTCCTTTTAAGTTGTCATGAATATTGTCTCATGATGATGGACACTATCTGTCACACTTCCTGATTTCAAACTTACTATCAGCTACAGCAATCAAAACAGTGTAGTAGCATAGGCAGAAAAATCCAACGACAACAACAAAAAATGAGTTCACCCAGAATAAATCCTCACATATGTGGTCAAGTGATTTTTGGCAAAGGCGCTAAGAATATTCAGTGGGGAAAGTATAGTTTTGACAACAAAGGGTGTTGAGAATGCTAGATACCTGCATGTATTCCTTGTACCCTTACTTGATACCATGACAAAATTAACTCTAAATGCATAGAAAACTTGAGAGGCCTAAAACTATAAATCCTTACAAGAAAACACAGTGCTCACATTGGGCTTAGAGGACATTACTGCCAAATCTGCATCAAAGACCTCTATGGTTTGTGTAATGGTCTGCTCTGTCCTTTTAAGAGAAGCCACGCCCACTCCCTCCCCTGTCTGCTGAGGCAAGCTGATCTTTAGCTTCCAGCCTGAGTCCCAAGTCCCTTCTCTTTTCTGTCTGTTCTTGAAGAGGCAGCTTCTATCTCTTCCCCACTTCTCCCCTTCCCCCTTCTCTCTCTCTCTCTCTCTCTCTCTCTCTCTCTCTCTCTCTCTCTCTCTCTC
>NW_026068067.1:455243-478013 GCF_014885135.2 Alexandromys fortis | reverse complement strand
AGAAGCTTTCTGTTGTTGATGGTTTCCTTTGCTGCTTCACCAAGAAGCTTTCTGTTGTTGATGGTTTCCTTTGCTGCTTCTATCAGAAACTTTCTGTTGTTGATGGTTTCCTTGGCAATTTATGCTTTCCTTTAATTCCTTTCCACAAGTTGGAGGCTTAGCTGGTTGGGAGTCTTGCCCTGAGAGACCTGCTCTCTTTTTCTTTGAAATTAATTTTCTTGAGCACAGGACTTAACTCTCATACTACATTTTCTTGTGTTCTTTTTCTCCTCAAACTGTACAGTTTGTGTTTCCTTGTGTCCCACTTTCTCCCTGTCATTGTAGATCTGCATAAGAGGGATCACTAAAGGCCATGTGACACAGTCAGTAAAAGGCTGTCTTAAAATCTCCTCTACCAATGCTCTTAATCCAAAGGTCTTCAATTTAGCCTCAGGCAGATTCTTAGGACAAGGGTAAAAAAAACCAGTCACATTCTTGGCATGATTATCACAAAAATAGTCTCTAGGCCACTTGCTAATATTCTTCCACCTCTGAAATCTCTTGAGCCAGGCCTCTATAGTTCACCCTGTCCACAGCATTACAGTGCTCCATGCTCCTACCAGGGTGGCCCATTAAGCCATTTAAAGTGTTCAACCACTTTTCTTCCAAAGTCCTCAGATCTTCTGTATTTCTCCAAAGAACAGCATGGTCAGGCCTGGCACAACAACACCTGGTTCCTGGTACCAATTTCCAGCATAGTTACTGTTCTTGTGCTGTGAAGACACGCAATAGCCAAGGTAACTCTTATAAAACAAAACATTTAAATGGGGGCTTGCTTACAGTTTCAGAAGGTTAGTCCATGATTAACAAGTTATGAAAAAGACAGGCATGGCACGGGAGCGGTAACAGAGAACACACAGACAACAGACAGAGAGAGTGGGACACTGGGCCTGGCTTGGGCGTTTGAAAGCCCAGCCCCAGTGACACACCTCCTCCAAAAAGGACACACCTTCTCCAAAGGGAACACAGCTCTAATCCTTCCCAAATACACCTCCTCCAACAGGAACACACCACGAATCCTTCCCAAATAGTTCCAATAATTAGGGACCAAGCATTTAAATATATGAACTTATGGGAAACACTCCTATTTAAAGCACCATAAATAGACACTAGTAATGTTTGCTGTACAAACGCAGGACAGATGTGTGGACTGAGAGAGACCATCAGGCCTCAGACAGATCCAGGGAAGTTAACCTGTGATGTGTTTGCCCTTAGGTGGCTCACAGGGTGACCGTAGGGAGCAATCTAGGGAAGCCAAACTGTGATGTGCTTGTCCATAGGTGGCTCACAGGGTGGCCTTAGGGAGCATCTGGTTGGATACACTAAAAAAAAAAAAAATAGTTATAAACTTGTTTTACTAGGCTCTAGAAAAACTAACTATGTTCCAAGCTCTCAGTGTCCTGGGCTCATTACTCTTCATGAGTTGAAATGAAAACCAGTGAGGTCAAGTTAATAGAAGCGAATTAAATAGTATTACAGGCTATACATGGGCATGGCAAAAATCCCAAGTGGCCAAAGATGGAGGAACACTGGACTGGCTTTTGGCTTCATCCTTAAAGAAAGGTATAATCCTTGGGCTGGAGAGGCAGTTCAGTGGTTAGGAGTGCTTACTCCTCTTGCAGAGAACCCAGATGCTGGCTTAGTCCCTGTGGAACACCAGGTGCAGGGGACCTGATGGCTCTTCTGATCTCCACGGGCTTATGCATGCACATGGCATACATACATACACTCTGGAACACACACATATGTATAAATTAAATACTTTTTAAAGTATAAGGATGTCTAGAGGGTTCTGTTTTCTACAATTTCTTAACCCTTTCGTCTTCATTGTTAGAAGAGAAGGGGTGAGTTGGTCAGAAATGAAAATGTCCCTGACTAGGCTTCCACTTGTCTTCCAAGATGCTGTCATCCGTTTGTTGTGAGTGGGGGATGATGATCCAATCCCTCAGAACACATCAGTGAGTTCCTTTCACAGCCATGGCCATCAGCATTTATGGTGATTGTGTATTGTGGGCTCTGTTAGACAGTGATGTGCTCTGTGGGCCTCTCTTCCAGGGTGTTTGAAAGACATGTGTTTAAAAAGATGGGTCTTTGGCTTCTTTCCCAGCCACAAAGATGTGAGCACTTTAAAAACTGCTCTGGGTGCCTAAAGCTGACCTTACAGAAGGGTGGGGGCGGATGACAGACATGAGAAGGCAAGGAGGAGGAAGATGCAGATGGGGACAGGTGGTGGTGGCATTTCAGATAGCATAGAAAGATTCTTTGCTCTACAAAGGGATTAATCAGAGTGTTCCCATTGAATAGAAAGTTCTGTGCATTTTAAGAGGATTTGATTTATAAGAATCTTTTCAGCAACGCAGCTGCTGGGCGAAGCAAGCTACACATGCTGACTTGAAATCCATTTCATGAGCCAGGAGTCCAGGGTGTTGGGGAGTGATGAAACTCTTTTAGTTTCTAATTGATGGGTGATATTGACTAGCACAGTTAGGAGGCCAAGAGTTGGGCCCCAGCCAGCGTGTTCCTGTAGTAAATATGCCTGCTGCTCAGAGTGCTTGAGGGCTGATTCATTTATGGACTTGTGGCTGTGGCTCTGCAAAGCTTAGTGCTTTTCAGCTTTTGTGTCGTTACTTTGAGAGAACTTACACTAGAATGTACCCGGTTGTACAGCATGAATCACCCAGCTCCGTGGTCTCTGCTTGGCCCCACGCATTGCTGCAAGGCATGGACTTCATGCTAGGGGCCAGGGAGCTGCACAGTGAGGACTGAAAGCTTCTCTTACTTTGAAATCAAACATGGGCCTTTCTTCCCAGGAGGGGTTCTAAGCCTTTTCCTCCCCACAATTCAGGCTGCCAATGGTTATCTTCCCTCACCCTATTGTCTCTCTCCTGGTGAGTTTTCATTATGACTTGAGTCTTGGAGAAATGTCCCAGGAATTGTAGGTCCTTAAAGACTCTCTCTCTCCCGGGTTCCTGCAAAATATCAAGGTGAGAACCCCAGAAAGGCAACTGCCGCACTGCGGAGCCTCAGATCTCTACCTGGCAGAGAAAACAACAAAGGGTATTTGTTTCACGGGATCAGAGACTCATTCTCTACAGCGTTTCATTCTCATGCAGGCGAAATAAGGGTGTGGCGTGTAGAAGAGAACTACTTTTCTCTGAGGGTAAAGACAGGAAAAAGGCAATTGTTACCAACGGCAGGTGTTGAATAAAGAGAAGGGAAAACATGTTTTTTGAGATCTACTTGGCACAATTATGAGAAAAACCCCAAGAGAGTGGCATTGAGCTGGCTATGAACAAGATGCTCTTCCCTGTGTGTAGGCAACAGGCTGTAAAACTGTTGAAGTGACCTCCCCCACCCCCACCCAGCTTCCTTGGCTCTGAGGTTTGCTTTAACCCAGTGGAATGGGAAGAAGCATGAGACACACCTGGAGCTTAGCTGGCGGCCTCTCTTCCATGGCTCAGGGGATATAAAATGGTTCTCTTTATCCTGATCCCCAAGAGAAAATAACACAGACAACAATGCCAAAGGTGATGCTGGCATGAGCCCCTGCTAACCTGTGATGACACACAGTCCTGGCAGCAGACAGACCTCTGGAGGACTGGCCCAAGGTTCCCTGCATGTTTACCACACAGGACATGCGCGACAGCTCCATTCAGAGCTGCCGAGTCTTTTTCTTAAGCTGAGTCATGCTGACTCATCTTCATTGTATAGCAGGTGTTAAGTCTGAGAAATACTTAGGGAATCAAGATAAAAACAGAATTTGGGCAAGTGGGAGAACTCTCGAGGTCTGTCCAACCCAGGCACTGGCATTCTGCTACCCTTGCAGTTTCTTTCTCCAGCTGACAGTCTTCTGGCCACCCATAGACCCGCGCTGGGGTGCGGGTTTGAAGCAGGTCTCCTGCAGCTCTGCTAAGTGAGTAGCGTTTCTACGGCCCACTTTGTAATGGGCAACAATTGCCCTGATGGTCTTATGGAGTTGCAAGGCTCAAGCGAGGTAAGGGACGAGAAGTTAAAAGCAGCAACCAAATATGTCTACCAGATAAGGCCTCTGTTGGGAGTGTTAGTGTCAGGAGAAAATTTGGTTGCCGAGGCCTTGAGAATGTAAACTAATCTGAAAGTTCCTTTTAGAGACAGATTTGATTTTTTTTTTGTGCTGTATTGTTATCCATAATCTTAACACCTGCCTTCCAAGATTACCATGACCACCATTTATCACAAGCATAGATACAGATGCTTGAACTTTCTAGTTTGATTATTAATGTCCTTTCTTCAAACTCCCAAGGTCTTTGGTGTTCAGGGCACAGACCCACACTTCCTACGAACGCAGTCCTCACCCACACGAGTTCATGTTCACGCGAATGCAGCCAGCATGATGACGATAGCTTTGGAAATGAACCAATTGCTGGAACAATGGCATGGAACGGGACGGGTTCTCCCCAATTCCGAGTCCTCGATAGCCATTTGTACTTCAAGGGCCCATTTGAAGAAGTGGGAAGAAAAACCCACTCTTTGCCAGCATGACTCAGGGCTGAAGAGCAAAGCAGTTTTAGGACCAAGAGGTAGAAGAGATAACAGGCTGGGTTAGTGGTATCCATGGCAACTCCTGAGTCTGGTAGAGTTAACAAGGCTGTTTTCAGAACTCAGCTGCTCTCCTTTAGTGGTGGTGAGGATGGGGCCTAGCTTGGCTTCTTTTCACACTGTTATGGTCAGGTCAGCTGATGCCTGTGTTGGAGGGACCAATCCCATCCTATTGCATAACTCAGTGGGGACAACTGCAGCTGAATGAGGGTGACTGGCTGTGAGGGGGCCCTGGTGCAGCCCTCGAGGCTCCCCATGAGATGCAGAGAAAGCAACCTCATTCTAATAGTACAAAATAAAGGTTTCTTCTTTATTTAACCCCAAGGTCAAGTTTGCTGGGGTTCTCCTCAGCTTTGCCTTCCTTTTTTCTTGCCATTTCAGTCCATACCTGCGGATTCCAGGTGGCTCAGATCCTCCAAGCTGGCAATGAATGTTTAAATCCCAGTTCAGCCACTCAACACTTAATTGTTGCTTGGTGTCTCTGTTTCCTCATCTTTAGAGATGCTAATTGGTAAAGGAATCTTGCTTAACAATAGTGTTGACCCTTTAAATTTAATTTTTATCTTGTGTTGCTATTCATCTTATTTTCTGGCTTTTGAGAGAGTTTTACTCTAACCTAGGCTGGCTTAGAATCCCACCAGTAGCCCAGGCTGGCTTAGAATTTCCTCAGTAGCTCAGGCTGGCCTCTGACTCTTGATGTTCTTGCCTTTTTTCCCCAAGTTCTGAGTTTGCAGGTGGGTAAACATGCCTAACGTGTGTTCTAATTTTAACAGAGGAGCAGGCATGTGGGGCTAGAGGAGAGGAGGGCTGTGGTTCCTGCTCACAGAGGGCCCACGATGCCTCAGACTGATGAGAGGTGGGACCAGCTCATGGCTATCAGCTGCTTGCTGACTCTACCCAATCTGTAGACCTGTCCACCCCGTCCCTCCACCCCATGCCCAGAGTCATTCTTTTGGCTCATCTAGAACTCCTCAGTCTCACAACCAAGTCCTGTAAGCACGTGCATTAATAACTCCTTCAACAAGTGAGGCTTGAGCTTTCCCTGAGTATTAGAGGGTTACTACGCATGTGGCTGTGCTGTGGGAAAATTTTAGGGCGTTGTTGAGAGTAACAGGGTTTTTCTTGGCTCTTGGGTGGACCTTTAAATCAGGAGATAGGATGATAGATGTTCGCAGTCCCATAAAACTAGCACGGAGTAAGTGGCCTTCCGGTTCTTGTCTCAGAGTTGACAAATGGAATCCTCATAGCAAGAGGTGAGTTTCAGAAAGAAGTGTTTTATGGCAGGAAGCTTCAGAGACAGAAAGAGGCAGAGCTCCTGCACCAAGAGCAGGTCCCTGGGAGTGGGTACCACGGCGGGCCACTGCCTTCCATGATTAGTGCATCACTGGGTCGACCACGGATGAGCTGGAGAGTCCAGTTCCCACGCCAGGTGTCCACATGCCTGTTAGTTCCAGTGTCCCCATGTATGATTCCGAGGAAAGAGAAGCTCATTTTGGGGAAGAGATAAAGAAACACCAGAACCCTTCTCCCTCCCTCTTCGGCACCCCTGCGGCTGGCCAGGGCAGGACCAAAGCCTTTCCAGCTTAACTACTTCTAGAATCTCAGGTCTCGGGGGGGATAGAGTTGTGCATAGGGTCAAGCTCTTAGCTAATGAAAAAAAAATCCATTCCTTTTTAGGATTCCTTACTTTAAACTGCCCAACCAATTTTGTCTGCTGTTTTCATTAGATTTGTCAGTTAATAGGACTCTGAAAATGTCCTTACCTCCCTGAAATGGCAACAGAGAGACAGAAAACAAACCGACAAAACCAACCAAATAATGTTTACAACCAGACAAATAATGTTTATAGTCCTGTCGGGGCTTGATGTGGGATTCCCCTCTGTATGCTGTGAATAGGTTTTATTACCATTATTTAATAAAGAAGCTACTTTGACCTATGGCAGGGAAGAATATAAGCAAGGTGGGAAATCCAAGCAGAGACAGAGGAGGAAAGAGGGTGGAGTTGGGCAGATGCCATGTAGCTGCCCAAGAAGAAAGATACGAGAACCTTACTGGTAAGCCACAGCCTATGGCAATACACAGAATAATAGAAATGGGGTAATTTAAGATGTAAGAACTAGCTAGAAATATGCCCAAGCCATAGGCCAAATAGTGTTGGAATTAATATAGTTTCTGTGAGATTACTCGGGTCTGGGGGGCCCGGAAATGAAAGTGCAGTCTCTGCTCTCAAGGGCCTCTGGCTCTAGCCCACCAGGAACACACACAGGTGTGCTTATACTTTGTAATATGGGGGGCACACTACAGGTTTCCCCTGTTTGGTCTTCTTCATCGTAACAGTTGCAAGCTGAACATGTTCCTGGTGGTCTCTAACCAGTGGGCACGGGGACACTGGCGGTAAGAAGACAAGTGTTACACAAACAGCAAAGAAATGTTATCAAACAGAGGGGACAGGGCTGAGGAGTGTCTCAGCAAGTAGATACTGGCCACCAAGCTTGACAACCTGCGCCTGATCCCTAGAACATGCACGTTGGTGGGAGAGGACCAACTCTCGAAAGTTAACCCTTGACCTCCACAGGAGGGTTGTGGCACACCCACACACATGCATAACTGTGATAAAATAAGAAAGAGGGAGCAGATGTCAGAGGAATTTAGGGGACAGTTTTATTCTTCAGCAGGTCTGAGGAAGCCTCACGGGAAGGTAAAATTCGGGCAATGTTGTAGACATAGACACTGAGGGTGAGAAGGAGCTGGTAGCAGAGCCATCAGTCAGATGGAAAGCCTTAAGGGGAGCGAGCCATCTGGGAAGGGCTGGGTGACCAGACGCAGGCAGCAGTAGACTGGTGGCTGGCTCATCCAATATAAACAGGAGGCCACAAGTCAGACCACATGAGGCATTATGAGTATTAAACCAGGATTAAAGGGGATAAGGTGAAAATAAACGGAAGTCAGGCATCTCCAGAGGTGGAATTGCTCTGTAGTCAGGACAACTGAAGGGCCACAGTTTCTCTCTGAGGAATTGAAATTGTGCATGCGGAGTGGGGGAATCTTGGGTTTTATAGGATGGAAAAGGGGGACCTTTGGGGATGGAAGACTCTACTGTAGGTCGTTGCCCTGCAGTCTGGGAGTGGTAGGCCCTGGTGGATTTGGAGTGGGGCCCACATCAGAAGCTTCCACAGGCGTTGCCAGTCAAGCCAATTTTCCTATCCAGCACGTCTCCATCCACTTGAGTCTTTTAGGACCTTAACTCCACAGGAAGTGTGCCCATCCTGTCAGTGGTGACTGCCCCAGCACTGCCTCGACTGTCCTGACACTCATTCATATTTTAAATAAATTAATGCACACAGGCACTGGGCCAGCACACAATGAGAATGATGTAATATCCCGAAAGAGTCAGAAACTACCCTCATTACACAGAGGACCAATTGAAGTTGGAAGGCCTTTGTCTGTTCTGAAAATCTGGGTTTGGGGCAGCTTCCCAAGAGCATCTGGAAGAAAGCACCCAGGTGTATTTGAGCACCATTATTCAACTCCCAGCTCTTTCTGTTATGATATAGTGCAAGTTGGGCCCTTTGTGGTGTCCCATGGTGGGTGGGTCCAAACCATAGTGGGTGAGAGAATACGCCATGCAGGCAGAGCTTAAGTGAGGAGCTTTATTGTGAGGAGAGAAAGGTAGGCAGGAGAGAGTGGAGAGAGAGAGACAGAGAGACAGGGAGAGACACAGAGAGACAGAGAGAGAGAGATGCCTCCTCAGAGAGAATGACAGAAAGGAAGAGAGAAGGGAGCAGACAAAGCTTGTCTCTTAAAGGGGCCTTTGCACCTGTTTACAGACTAGAATCCTAGGCTGGCAGGGTCCTGCCTGGGTACATCCTGCTAGATGACAGGGCAGGCCAGCATAATGCCTGAATTCTAACACTTTCCCCCTGTACACCCAAAAGAAGCAGCAAGAGGCCCTGGTCCCAGCAGCAGAAGAATCAGCTTGCCCATCAGCCCATCTGTTATACAGCTATGCCCATGGGAAGGAAGAGGCTAGGCTGAGTTTGGAGCACAGTCCCCTAGCCTGTCACCACAGGCTGGACCCACCAGCTGGGACACTTTGTACTTCTGGGCCCATGAGTTACTGTGACTGTCTTTAAGGTCTCAGGCTGCTTGGGTGTTTTACAGAATTCAGCTCAGCGGGTCTTGTTTGTATCCCAACAGCCTCCAGACACCAGGGCCTTCTGAAAGTTCTTCTTGCAAGTTCTTTCTATGCCTTCCTGAGCCCTCCACTCATCTTCTTCAGTCTGTAGCACCTGTAACAGAACTCAGTGTATGAACAGGGCTTTTGCTCCCCAAACCCCACTTTGCCTTTAAGTCTGGCTCAAATTTGGTCTCTTCCCAGAACTTCTTTTTCCCCCTTCCTCTTCAGGAGAATCCCCCATGTCTTCTCTTTAACAGGACACATATTCTTTTTGCTGTCTCAGCAGGAAAAATCAGTAAATAAGGCAGGTTGTACAACAGGGAATGCCACGTGATGTGGGAGTCTTCTGTTTTGTGTTGATTTCATTGGTTAAATAAAGAAACTGCCTTGGCCCTTTAATAGGACAGAAAATTAGGTAGGCGGAGTAAACAGAACAGAATGCTGGGAGAAAGAAGCCGAGTCATGATTCTCCCACCCGACACAGATGCAGGTTAAGATCTTCCCTGGTAAGCCATCTCGTGGTGCTACACACATTATTAGAAATGGGTTAAAGCAAGATGTGAGAATTAGCCAGTAAGAGGCTAAAACTAATGGGCCAAGCAGTGTTTAAAAGAGTACAGTTTCCGTGTAATTATTTCTGGTAAAGCTAGCCGGGTGGCAGGACACAGCCTGCTATTCCATCAACAGCCATGGACTCAGGCCAAGTGCCCCATATATAGCCTGCTCTGCTCAGATTCACTGATTTATGGAAATGGGCACTCAGTACCACTATTTTGGTTATGTAGAGGTGGAACCAGAAGGATGGCTTTGATTGAGAAGCGCCCTGTTTTCAACACTGTAGGCAACCTCACTCCAGAAAAAACAAAGTGCCACCTGGACCAAACAGACTCTGCCTAGGATGGAGTCGAGGCTATGACTCTATCTTATCTGACAATGGGATTCAGGCTCTGCCTAGAATGGAGCTGAGGCTATGACTCCATCTCACCTATGATGGGATTCAGGCTCTGCCTAGGATGGAGTCTAGGCTATGACTCCATCTTACCTATGATGGGATTCAGGCTCCACCTAGGACGGAGTTGAGGCTATGACTATCTCACCTGATGATGGGAGTTTTGAGGGGGTCAAACAGACGTTACAAACTGTGACTCTCTCCTTTCTGGAATCCATGTTCCTCACAGGACCCCAGGGTCTTACTCTGCACAGTCACAGCAGTGTTTTGGGAGAAGTCTGGGGACCAGGTATGGAAGCCAAGGCCTGTCTCACTGTGGTTGCCTAACAGACTTCTATGGGATGGGAGAATAGTCTTGAGATAAGTTCACTTGTTTTATACCATGGGGATATGGGCCATTTCAATGCTCTGATGGGGAGTATTGGGGAACTGGGCCAAAATTTTGGGTTTTCTATTTTGGGATGTGAACTCAGGGCAGGTTATTTCATCCTAGCTTCTCACCCGAGCAGTGGACATCAGGAATAGGTAGATTTAATAATTTAGTGACAATGAGCGATGATGTGCAGTCTACACACAGTAGAACATTAACACAGCGACTAAAATGGGGACCATGTGAGTCTATCATGGGTCCCCAGCCACAGGGATAGGCAAGGGCAAATGTGAGAGCCAGGTGCTCTCAATCAGATCTGTGGGTTCTTTCTGCTGGGATTGTTCTGGGATGTTGGGGACGGCAGAACGGCTAAACTGGGGAGCAGGCTTAAACAGGCAGGTGGGAGTTCATCCACACAGCACATAGAGACAGCCACCCTGCAGAGGATGAGGCCTGAGAGAAGCCAGCATCTACTCAAGGAACCAACACACCACAACATTTTTTAGCACCTGGCGCCCGAAACTGAGTTGCCACAAACCTCTGGCCACAGACCCTGCCCCTTTCCTCGCTAGCTTAGGCCAGTTTCAGGTGGTTTCTTCTACCTGCTCCGTGACCCTGGCCATATCAAGCTCTCTAAATGAGACGAGGGATGAAATGCCCAGAGGGGCAGTTTCTGAATATCTGTCCCAGGGAACTGGACAGTCCAGCAGAGGCTTGCCTTAGTGCTGCTGCTGACTTGTGGACGGGCACAATGACTTCAGAGGACCCGGATGCAGCTCATGTGAGAGTCTGCCTTTACAGTCTCTACAGCTCTCACAGCCAGCTGAGGAGGGGAAGGCCAGTGGAGTGCGCTCCTGGGAGAGCGGGTAAAATTGTTTCAGTACACTTCAGTGGGGCGTCTGGTTTACCAGATCCATATCATGACCAGACGTGACGAAGGATCTGTGATGTGTCAACAAAGCTGAGCAGCCACCTGCTACTCCCGGCATCTCATCTCACTTGAAAAGACCTGATTCAAGGCACCCAGGTGTCCTTGTGTCTTCCGCTACTGACTCCCGATCAACACGCGGAGTTTCAGAAGCCGTGACTCAAGGTGGCTCAGGATTCTGCAGATAGAGCCCTTGCCTGCAGCTCCCTGATACTGTCTGAACAAGCTTCCCACATCTCTACCCTCGGGCCTTTTCCTGGGCTCTGCGGAGGTAGCTAAAAAAAGCTTCTGTTTTTGAGCCTCTCAAGCCCAGCTGGCACAATACCGCAGTGGAGGAACTGGATTAGATGGGGTGTACGGAGAGGGAGTACCCGGAAAACCCTCCTAGAGCTCTTGGCAGGAAGCCCACGGTTCCGGTTTACATTGACAATTCCAGAGCAGGAGTAATAATACTAGATCTGTAGAAAGCGTGAGAAACATCCTTTTGTTATTTCATCAAAATATTCATGGGGAGCAGAATATTGCTGGGGTAGGTTATGTGCCATTATTGGCATCGAGGGACAAAAAGAGAGAATTGGTCTAGCTCAGGGACTAGAGCTACCAACGGGCTCCAGGGACAACAGATGTCTGCTGGCCACTTTACTGGGCATAAAACCAGGGATCCTCTGCCCATCCTCTCCACTGGCTCTAGGTATTAGGCAAAGGACACTCAGAAGAGACGGGTAATGTGCCAGGGTGGGGAGGAGCGTGTAGGATTTGGAGGTTGTGAGTTTGAGCTGGGTTTGCTTGTCTTAGAATACTCCTGTTCCCAACTACAGGCCACTGTGACTGGAGGGGTCTCTACTCTCATCTCAGGCCGAGCGCTGGGTGACTCATTTAATCTTTATAACAACTCCGAGGCATAGGGGGAGCCAGCTCGGAGGTATGGGAAAGAAACTGGGGTACAGGAGCTCTGGGGACATGCAATCTGTATGTCCCATGAGTGGCAGGAGCGGCTGTACAGCTGGATCTGAGGATCTAAGGCTGTGTTCTCTCTCATCAGCACCTACATGCCCTTCTCAGCAAACTGCAATTCCAAAGAGGAACCCGAGATTCGATTATTATTATTATTAAAGATGATAATAAATCAATTATTAACATGGAAGGCAGGAAGAACTTGTCCCAAAACAGCTGAACTCAATGTTAGATGTACAGAAGTCCCCATATTTTTGAAAGCTTTCTGCATCCCGATATTAAGTCTCTCTGCTGCAGCAAACCAAACCAAGCCGAATTAAGAATTAACAAATCCAGGTTTAATGAGTAAACCACTCTCAGATGGTCTTCCCTTCCCAGAGAGGAGTCGGGGAGAAGGAGCCAGAAAACTACACGAACTTTCCTTAGGAGGTTGTTTAAGTACCCTGTAGGCGTGGTCTTGAACATCTTTGGGGGGAGGAACCGCCATTCTGCGGGCTTTCTGAGACTGGGTTTGGGGGTGGTCAAGGCAGAGTGCCCACCTGAACACCTGTCGTCAGTGTGTCTGCAGAGTGTGTATGCTGAGGATTGAACCCGGGCCTTAAGCATGCTGTGCAAGGACTTTGGAACTGAACTAAAACCCTTCTTGAGACAAGGTCGCACTGTGGGTCCTGCGCTAGCCTTGAACATACGTGATCCTCTAGCCCCTGGAAACTGAAGGTTGCAGCCACGCCCCATGACCCCAGCTGATTTTTTTTTCTTTAATTCATGGAAGAGTCTCAGGTTCCTCTTTGGAATGCGGTATGCTGAGAAAGACATTCCCTCAGCTGAGGGTGATTTATTTCCAAACAACAGTAGAGACTCTGGATATACTGAGTAAAAAGAGTCGCTGGAAAGATGGGTACTTCATTGTTCTTATTCATTGAACCATGGTTTATTGAACACCTAATGTATGTCAGGCATCATTTCAGCTGCTAGGAGCAGCTAAGAACAGAACAAAGATTCTCATACTTACAGAATTCAGTTTCTTATTGGAAAAGGTAAGTAAGGTGTATGGTGTTTGAATGAGAAATATCCCCTATAGGTTCCTGTATCTGGTCTGAGTGGAGGGGTCTGAGTGGAGGGGTGGCAGGCTCTAATTTTCAACAGGAAGATGGACTCTGGCTGCTGGGAGAGGTGAGAGCCTTCCACTTCCAGAGGTTAGATGTCTCTAACGGTTGGAAGGTGTGGCTGAGAGATCACGTCATAATTGTACAGGAGAAGCCGAGAGGCCTGAAAATGGGGCAAAGCTATAAGCTCTCAAACCCCGCCCCCCAGTGACGTACTTCCTCCAGCAAGGCTCCGTGACCTACAGGTTCCATACTAGCATCCCCAGAGCATCACCAGCTGGGGACTAAGTATTCCAATACATGAGCCTATGAGGGACATTGCTCATTCAAACCATAGCAAAGCCACCGGGAAAGGACAGGAACCACGGGAACTCTTCAGCAGCAGGACCATCAGGGACTTTGTTCCAAATAAAATCAGAACAGGGCACCGCATCTCCAGAGGTGTCCAGGGCAGCATGTGCTGTGGGCGTTGGCAGGGGGCCAGGGCAGGGTTAGCTGTGGCTGTAACCGACGTTTGATCCTGGCTTCCCTGCTGTGGTCAAATCAGGGTGAGTGATGCTCCTGACAGCCTGCTTCCCATCTGCTCAAAGTCCACGTCTGCAGGAAGAGAAACGGCACACGTGGCTCTCTCATTAAACCCTGTTTATCTCCTAAGAGCAGGCAGCGGCAGCTTAATCAAAGTCAGGGCAGATGAGATTTGCAACACCCGAGTCACTTTTCAGCCTGTTTTCTCCCTTTTAGAGAACAACAGCTCCTCCCCCTCCCTGCATCTGAAAAGGAAATGACCTGTCGATTACAGGCCCACCCTTGGGTGGGTAGGGACTGGAAGGGTCCAGTGCTCGCTGACTCTGACAGTTCTACCCCTTTCCCCGGTCTCCGATTATTTTGGGAATGGAAAAGGATGTAAGCACAATGGAATCTATAGTAATCTTATTCCTACTCACAGGCGGAAGGAGACTACAACACAGAATAATCAAATCGTCGTCTTTTTCCATTTTAGGTCTTCCCATAAAAGTTCATCCCATGTGGAATGGCAGATTCTGCTTCTTTTGGGTTTTCAAGAGATTAGAGATTTAATACATTCTTCGTGTGTGTGTGTGTGTGTGTGTGTGTGTGAATGTGTTGTGAGTGTGTTGTAATTGTGCATGTGTGTGTGTGTGAGTGTGTTGTGAGTGTGCATGTATGTGGGAGTGTGTGTGTGTGTTTCTCTCTCTTTCTCCATCCATCACTCCCAGTGGTAGGGAGTGAACCCACAGCATTTTGTATGCTAGGTGAGCATTGACGGCTGAGCTACTCTCCCAACCCTAGATGTTTGTAATACTTTGTTTACCATTTCTATCCACAAATATCTCAAAAAAACAAACTGCATCTTGGTAGTATGGGTTGTGTCTTCTCCTTAGTTCATATGTTGAAGTCTCAACCCCTGTAATTCAGAATGGGACTGTATTTAGAAATAGGAATTATAAAAAGGTGATACAGGTAAAATGGGGTTACTAAAATGGATACTACGTAACAGAACTGAGCTCTGTACAAGAAAAGCAACCTTGGACACAGATGTAGCCGATGATGGAACTGGTAGATGGCCTTGGTGATGGCGAGAGTCTTGACTGTCAGTTTAAGAATGTGTAGGAGGTTGGTGAAGCACACTCTCTGAGTATGTCTGCCAGGATGTTCCCAGAGATGGCTACATAGTGACGCTCTCAATGGCTTAATCCTAAATTTGAAAAAAACTATACAGAGGTGACTAGACTGTGGAAGGTGGAGCATGGTTGAAGGAATTAGGTTCCTGCAGGTATGTCTTTGTGGCTGTACCTTGCCTTAGTCCCTTCCTTCCTCTCTCTCTCTCTCTCTCTCTCTCTCTCTCTCTCTCTCTCTCTCTCTCTGTGTGTCTTCCCTGCTTCTTGTCCACCATAATGTGAACCACTCTGCTCGGCCATTCCCTGCTCCCGCAATGGGCTGTAACTTATGAAGGAAGCTTGTCTGCCCTTTAAGTTGTTTCTGTCAGGCAACTGAATACAATAACACAAAGAGCAACTAACACAACCATCTACAGGCCAAGGAGGGAGTGTCAGAGAATAAAACCAAACCAGTTCTGCCCACTTCCTGTAGCCTGAAGTGTGGGAAACTGAGTTGCCACTGTTTAAGCCACTCATCCGTGGTCTTCATTGTGGCCCCTAGAGAAGACAGACAGGCCTGGTTTGAGGATGAAAGAACCTCTTAATCAATCCCTGCTGTGTAGCCACTGTGCCTGTCCTTGTCAGGGGAGAGGAGGCCAAAGCCCCAAAGGTGCTCCTACTGGATAAAACATGCCTTCCGATCTAGCTGTATTGTAAGGGCAGAAAAGCAGAGCCCTGAATTATTAGCAAACACTCTGCCTTCATGTTTAGAAAGTGTTTTCAGGATAATTTTATCTTAATAGCCTAGGCGAGGAAAATATTTATAGATACACCCTGAGTGGGCAAGGCTGTGGGACAGCTTTGGCAGCGTTTGCACAGCCCTGCAGCGACATGGAATGCTTCACTTTCTTCCAACCATCACCTCATCCACTTTTCTTCAGGAAACATTTGCTGCGGGGAAAACATTCTTTCTCCTGGAACTAAACGATTCGGTGTTTAGGAAACCAGCCAATTAAATGTGGCTCCAAGAATGTATTTAACCTTGAAAATACCTTCATTTAAACAGAAAAGCAACCCAGAGTGAGGAAGCAGCTTTTTATTTTATTTATTTATTTATTTATTTATTTATTTATTTATTTGCTCCTAGAAAGGCTTTGCTGGTCTATATTCTGTTTGTTCAGTCGAAAAATATTTATTGAGCTCTTACCACACACCAGGCCCACGATGGGTAAGCGGTATTCAACTCAAGCTGACAAGAAATCTAGTGGGGAAAGGTGGACGACAAAATGGATGACCGCAGCCTCCTGCGATGAACATGGTCTAGAAGATCAGAGGAGGAAGTGGCAACTGGACTGACTTTAAGGATGATAAGGGTTAAGAGGTTAAAAGGTTATGGTGGATAGGAAAAAGGAAATGACCAGGCATGTTCAGGGGACTCGGTACAGAGCACGTGACTGAGCCCAGCATGGTGGGTAAGACTTACCTCACTCTAGATAGTGAGACTCCACTGGTGTCCAAGGTCAAGTCTGAATTTCTAGCAAGGAGCTTCTCACATCTGGGGAACAGCTGACATGCGCATTTAAGGCTGTCTGCTGTTCCCCCCACACCACGTTAGGTATACGTGGTTGTAAGCAATGTCTGTTTCAGAAAGCTCTTCCAAGAAGAACTCAGCTTTATTTCATGCGTCCTGTTCATTTGTCACTTGGTGAGATTCTTCAATAAGGAATTTCCTTGCCAAGGAACAGCTAGTGGTTAAGAATTCTTGCTGCCTTCTCCTTTTCTGTGGCAGAGGCAGCTTCTGAACGAAGGCACACAAAAGACAAGGACACTTTCTGCCTCCCTTAGAAGCAGAGAGTCTCATTGTCCACAGTCAAAATGAGTCATTCACAGCAGGGGTCCCTGGAGCCAGCCCTGAGGCTCCGGAAGCATCCAAGGGTAAAGGTCCTAGGAGTTAATATTAACCGGCTGCACTCGCTCTCCAGAGGAATTTTCAAAGCGCTCATTTTCCAGCTCCTCATTCTTCCCTTGTTCTCATCATTCTTTTTTTCCCCCCTCTCAAGTTTGGATAGCTTAAGTCCAAATATAGGAAAAGCAAACTTGTTTTAGGAGGGCAGTTTGCACTCTTGAAACTTTAAATTCCTCCTGGATAAGCGTTTACAGCGCACATTGTGACTCTGGTTTCTATTGGTGGAAAGAGTCTGGGTATGAAAGGCTCAAGGAGCCTGTCTGCTTTTAGAGACAAGGTAGGACTCTCCACCATAATGCCCTTCAGCTTAGATTTGATGGGAGATTGTTGTTTTAGGGTGTATGGTGTGTGTGCGCACGCGCACGCGCAGGCTCCCTGAACAACCACAGTTCCCATGACACTCTTGCAACAGCCCTGCTGCTGAGCCAGGATCGAGCCAGTCAGCATTCTAGCACTGGGGGAGGGGAGAGTTCATGGAGCTCCACCCAGCTGAGAACCTATTGGGAATTGTCGGCTGTTGGGGCTAGGAAGTCATTTTTCTTAGGGGATGTGGCTACTGGTAGATTACCAATGTCTTAGTTACTTTCTATACTGTGGTAGATACCATGGCCAAGGCAACTTATAGAAGAAAGGGTTTATTGGGGTTTACAGTTTCAGAGGGCTAGAGTCCATGACCATCATGGGAGGGGGACATGGCCGCAGACAGGCAAGCAGGCACAGTCCTGTAACAGGTACCAGAGAACTCACATCCTGACCCACAGGTATGAAGCAAAGAGAAATTAGTGGGAATGCCATGAGCTTTGGGAACTCCAAAGCCTACCCCTACCTAATTACATACTTCATCCAACAAGGCCACACCTCCTCATCCTTCCCAAACAGTTTCACCAACTGGGTATCTAGTATCCAAATATATGAGCCTATGGGTGGCATTTTCATTCAAACTACTACATCTATGCTCATGCAGATAGCACTTGTTGGACTCAGTAAGTTATTTTGAAAAGAAGCAATGGAGACTGAGGAAGAGATAAAAATGGGAGGAAGGCATATTGAGAAGTGTAGGGGACTAGGATGGGTGAGGATTAGGAGTGGGTGCCATAAAATACATGGTATACACTTAGGAATTTTTCAACTAATAATAAAATACTAAAAATTTAAAGAGATAAAAATGTGTTATTTACATATATGATACCTTTACTGATATAGATGCATATATAATACTTTTTATTTAACCATAAAGAACAAGAGTATGCCACCTGAATAAAGTAGGTGGAACTGAAGGCTATGTGAGATATCTTCTCTCAGGCAGAGCCTAGATTTCTTTTAAAAGTCATGGAATGGGCTATTTGAAAAAGGAAGGGAACCAGGGATGGGAAAGAAGGACAAGAGAGTAAAAGGGGGTGATTATTATTAAAATATGTGTATGAAAATAAGAAGCGTATTTACCAGTGAGGCCCTGATATTTATGAGGTTACTATGCTTGAATTCTTTTTTTTTCTTTATTAAATAGATGAAATTTAAAAAGTCAATAAAATGAATAGGTATTAAAAACAAAGAAGAATTTTACTGGATGTTAGAGTAGACATAGAATAGAAATATTTAAGAGGAAAACTATATTCTTGAATTCTTTACATTCCAATCTTTCTAAATTATTTAAGACCAAAGTGAAACTTCTATAATTTGATGAAACAAATTACAGAATTACAAAGAATTTCTACAGAAAACTCAGAATCTCAGAGAAATTGAGACCATTCTTTAGGACATGGTTCTTGAGGGACACCTAACTAGCTGAAAAAGCACCTAATTACTTGGGAAGTGAGCTCCAAAATTCAAGCACCCATTTTATAAAATGTGTTAAGCACCTAATTTTGTACAGTAGTTTGCACATGATTGCCTACCCAGAGAATACAAGAAAACACTTCAAGTAGCTATTAATTCCAATATAAGTTTATTATTGTGGTCAAATGTTTAAAAATCACAAAACTGTTGGTAAACATGTGATTAATACCAGTTAGAAACATTAATGTGATTGCATGGCATGCTCCATAGCAATAACAAAGTAAGATGAAAAATTCTATGTAGAGGTAACACTGAAAATTACTAATGGACATGGGATCAAAACAAGTAGAGATACGTAGGGCAGTTTTTGACAATCTAGTATTAATTCATCTCAAATAAGCTATAGATTTCCAATTGTAAGTTCTTTATTAAAATCATAATAAAGCCAGGTATGGTGGCACACACTTGTAATCCCAGAATTCAGGAGACTGAGGAAGGAGGATTGTGAGTTTTTAGCTGGCCTGATATACAAAGTGAGACTCTGTCTTCAAGTAAATAAATAACAATATAAAACCTAAAATATTTTATATATTTTGTACACAGAAGAAAAAAATCCCAAAGTTGCCAAATATTAAAGAAAAAAGACAGAAAGGAATGACTTGGCATATAAGATAGCTAGATTAATAATTACAAAGCATTCATTTAAAAAATTCATTCATCTTTTTTTTACTTATTCTATATGTGCATGAATGAGTGTTCTACAATACACGTGTGGAGGTCAGAGGACAACCTGCAGGCATCAGTTCTTTCCCTCTACCATGTGAATTCCTGGGATCAAACTCAGGTCATCAGGCTTGGTGAGCCATCTCCTGAGCTCCACAAGGCAAACTTAATGAATGACAATAAAAATATTACAAGTCAAAGCCAACGGGAAGGAGCCAAAACTCCATTTAGAGGAATATATCTAGCTTCCCATGCAAACAATGGAAAATAAGAAATATTAAAAACCAGTGAACAAACTGCAGTTTAAATGGACCTTTTAAAAGTTTTGTTGAAGTTTAATCCCCAGTGTGGGGGTGTTGGCATATGAAAGATTTCCTCAATAGCCCGGAATGGAGTAAAACAAAGGTTTTACTCAAGCCCAAAGTGGACCAATATCCTAAAGACTGTTGGCTGAAGGAGTTCCCACAACACCTCCCACTTTTGTCTAAATAAGAGAGTTCTAAGCCTAATATAAAATTACATAGAATAAGAACAAATATCAAGTATTGTCCAGGAAAAAGAAGAGGCAAAAACATACACAAAAATTAGAATTACAACCAGCATGAACAACATCAAACAAGAAATATATGCTAAATCTTTCAATAGTTATCCTATCTGAAGGAGTCTAAGTTTCATATTAAAAATGGCTTGGCATGAGAAGGGAAATAATATTACTTGAGCCTTATCATACAACAAAAGTATATGCTCTACTATGTTCATAGCAGCATTGTTTGTAATAGCCAGAACCTTGAAACAACCTAGATGCCCTTCAATTGAAGAATGGATGAAGAAAGTATGGAATATATACATATTAGAGTACTACCCAGCAGTAAAAAACAAGGACTTCTTGAAGTTTGCAGGCAAATGGATGGAAATAGAAAACACTATCCTGAGTGAGGTAAGCCAGACCCAAAAAGAGGAACATGGGATGTACTCACTCATATTTGGTTTCTAGCCATAAATAAAGGTCATTGAGCCTTTATTCTTAGAGAAGCTAAATAAGAAGGAGAACCCAAAGAAAAACATATAGGCATCCTCCTGAACATTAACCTTCATCAGGCGATGAAAGGAGACAAGAGACAGAGACAGAGACCCACATTGGAGCACCAGACTGAAATCTCAAGGTCCAAATCAGGAGCAGAAGGAGAGAGAGCATGAGCAAGGAACTCAGGACTGCGAGGGTTGCACCCACACACTGAGACAATGGGGATGTTCTATTGGGAACTCACCAAGGCCAGCTGGCCTGGGTCTGAAAAAGCCTGGGTTAAAACCGGTCTTGCTGAACATAGTGGACAATGAGGACTACTGAGACCTCAAGAACAATGGCAATGGGTTTTTGATCCTACTGCACCTATTGGTTTTGTGGGAGCCTAGGCAGTTTGGATGCTCACCTTACTAGACCTGGATGGAGGTGGGTGGTCCTTGGACTTCCCACAGGGCAGGGAACCCTGATTGCTCTTTGGGCTGACGAGGGAGGGTGACTTGATTGGGGGGGGGGGAGGGAAAGGGGAGGCGGCGGTGGGGAAGAGACAGAAATCTTTAATAAATAAATAAATAGATAGATAAATAAATAAATAAATATAGGAAATGCAATTCAGTAACTTCCAAAGGGTGCAAGAAATGACAGAGACAACCAGCTACCTGATCAATCACCCAACATTTGCAACATTGGGGCAGCCAATGTTGGCTAAGGCCTAGAACTATCCGACAGACCATTTTCAGAGGCAGGAAAATTTGAAAAACCATCTTACCCTGTCTTGGCAAGGTTTCATAGTCTTTTTTTATTTGTATCCTGTTTGTCCAATCTGGACACAATGCATTTTGTCAGTAGTAGAGGCAGGGGCAGTTCTTTGCCCAATGGCCAGTTTTGCCAAGATGAAAACAAACTCCAAGGGGAGTGTCTTCAGTGTCCAACATTCTCTGGGGAATAGAATGCTGTTGCCAGGAGCAATCTTGTCTCATATCAACAGAATCTTAAGTTATTTAAATGCCTTATCCTACATTCTTTGAAGTGTTTGAAGATTACCTATCTATGTGGAATATGATCTCTATGTATCTAAAGAACCTGATTAGTCTAACTATAAGTATGACAAACATGGATGACTATTGATCTGTAATTCTTAATACCTATTTATATTAAAGATTAAGGCTTCCTATTAAAAAATTAAACAAGCTTTAAACAAATGTGCAGGAAATGAGGACAATGACCTCAAAATGTAAACATATATAAGTATCTTGATCAGAGGTAGAAATGTATAGTGCAATATGATAAATATATCCTAAAATTGCATCAATATATAAAATATCTTAAGCAGAGGTAGAAATATGCATTTGTAATCCCCAACTAGGCAAAATTTCTTTACTTCTTTAAACATTCTAATGTATCTACATTTGAATCAGATAGCAAAATGTCATCCATGTAATGGTAAAACATAGATTCAGGAAATTGCTTACATGTAATTCCCAATGACTGACTTACAAAATATTGGTGCAGAGTGAGCCTATTTGACAGTCCCTGTGGTAGGACCCTCCATTGATACTAGGTTGAGAATTATAAGTAGGCAATGTAAAGGCAAATTTTCTCTGTATTTTTCTTGTAAAGGAATAGTGAAGAAACAATCTTTTAAATCATTCATTATAAGAAGCCATCCTTTAGGCAATAGGAATTCTACATTGTAGAGGGCCCATTGGTTGAATCACCTTATTAATAGCTCTTAGATCTGTCACCATTCTCCATTTTCCAGATTTCTTTATAACAACATACAGGACAATTCCAAGGGCTGGTTGATTCTTCAATATGCTGAGCATCTAGCTACTTCTGTACCAGCTGTTCTAAAGCCTGAAGTTTCTCTATTGTTAAAGGTCATTGTCTAACCCATATATGTTTCTTAGTTAACCATTTTAAAGGTAGAGCCTTTGGTACCTCAGAAGGTTTGCTAGTTGTTTTGTGTTTTTGTACAGCCTGAATGGTGAGTGACTATTTTTTATAGGACCTTATAATATCCTCCCCAGAAACATGAGTTTGTTTATGTTCATTTCTGAGGCTGCAGGAATGTTTATCTGGGTATTCCATTGTTGTAACAGATCATGGCCCCATAGATTCACTGCTATATTAGTCACATATGTCTTCAGCTTTCCTTTCTGTCCTTCTGGCCCTATGCATTTAGCCCATCTCATGCTTTGTTTTACTTGAGATAGGGTTCCAATTCCTAGGAACTGAACATCTGCTTCCTGAAGAGGTCAATTTGGATGCCAAGAATCTGGAGTAATACTAGTCACATCTGCACACATGTACAGTAATCCTTCTATTATAATGTTATTTTTTGTACTCTCAGCTTTGGTCTTTGATCATTTGTAGAATTCTGCCAAAATATAGGTTTCCTATTTTCTATTGGAATTTTTGATTCATTCTCCATGTTTATTCTATCATCCAGAGCAGCATGGTTTTTTACAATAAGCACTGGGTTTTCTAATTTTCCTGGGGAGACATTTCCTTCACAGTGACTGGAAATGACTGGGCCACTTTTTTTTTTTTTTTTTTTTTTTTTT